>NC_090655.1:242996922-243296922 GCF_040937935.1 Hyperolius riggenbachi | reverse complement strand
GCAGGTGAATGGAGGCAGATGCTGGGCCACGGGAAGAGCGGTAAGCCTATGCGCAGCTCCCAACACACAGAGCGTCATTTTTAGAATTTAATTAGGACTAAGGTATCCTTTAAAATGTGAATGCAGATAAAACATGTACAGACTAGAGGGAAAGAATGTCACACAGTTTGAAGTCTCTGGGGGCACTTCGGCTGGGTTCACACTCAGGCCGGATGCACAATGGTGCATTCACAGCATATCCTAAACAGATACGCCGTGCTCCACCACAGTATTCCATAAGTGTTCACACTACTCACCGCTGTGTCTCCAGCCCACCACCACCCTTCCACTCTGGAAATACTAGTCCTTTGCATGCTGACATCATCGCTGGGCTGAAACATAGGGATAGATCAATGGGATTCTTCCTACCTAGCAACAGGGAGAATGCTCATTGGTCAACCACTAAACCAATGAGAATCCTCCCTTGTGCTATGGAAGATTCCCTTTGTTCTTCAAAAATCCAATGATAGCCCTATAGTTCTGCTGGCATTCCAATACCGGTGCTTGTCCCTGAGCCCAGCAGCAGTCAGCCGGTGGGGAACTTGGTGGCAGAGAAGACACAGCAGACAGGTTAGTACGTGCAGCATGGAGGCTACATAACCTAGAGGGAATGGGCAGACTTGCACTGGTTCTGTGAGCATCTGCAACCCCCATTCTGTTGCCAGTATAGCACATGCTCTTCCGCTCTGCTGGATCAGGGAGTTTTTAAGGTTAATGTGAATCTAGCCTTAGCCCCACTTACCTGATAACAGTGGGGGGTGGTGGGATCTTCCTGTAGACAATCAAGGGAATGAAGAGGACCTGTACATCTCTCTGGTGGGTTTCTGATATTGAATCCATCTGTAGGAAACACACATACACAATGACTGATGAAAAATGGGTGTTATGCACTAAACAACAGTAACAGGCTGTCTGTGCATGGCAGTTTTACCATTACTAATGTCAGGGGACTACCATCCATTTACTCATTGGCACCACGTGTGTTACCATAGCAACACATGGTGCTAATGGGTTAACAAACGGTGATCCCTCTGCGTTAGCACACTTTACCACTTCAAAGCACATCAGGCCCATTGCCTTTATGTAATTATCAGGTGATGGGGATTTAGTTGGAGCCTCCATACTGCTCTCTCCTTTACAGGAAATGAGAGTCTGCTCTTACCTGGTGATGTGAGGGGCGGATGATTCTCCACCATGGCGTCCTTGTAGAGGTCCTTGTGTCCTTCTATATACTGCCACTCCTGCATGGAGAAACAGACAGGGACATCCTGATAAACATGATGATACAGTCACCACCCAGACACACACCTTGTTGTTACTGAACAATGTCCCATAATTCCCAGCACTGCTCACCTCTCCTGTCAGCAGCTCCATCATCTTCCTGGTGACTTCCAGAATCTTCTGCTTGTTGTGTCTCTCAGATATAAGGGAGTGAGGTTTGGGCACCATGATGGTCACATAATCACCAGACTTCAATGGAGGAAAACTCTGTATCAAAAGACCGACAATAATGTCACAAGATCTCCCAGAATCCTCTTCATCACTCTAGTCAGGTGAATGTTTTATGAATAGAGATAAGAGTTACTACAGTATGTCATGTGACCTCCCAGAATCCTCCTCACCTCTCCAGTCAGCAGATAGATGATCTCCAGGGTGAGACTGAATATCCTCTCAGTCATGTGACTCTGGTCCTTGTCCATTCTGAGTGATGTGGTCAAGTGATCCGTACAGGATGCTCCTATATTTTGATGGATAATAAGGGGAAGATAATCTAGTTTGTTCAAGTGTCAGTGGTGAAACCACCAATACACAACCCCCCTCCCCCCAACACTCCCCATTGCTGTCACTGGTGGATGGTAGGGCATTCAGAGTATTGCAGGTAAGCATAAGATGTTGGTTTCTAGCTACCTGTGCACTATACTCTCCCAGTATAACACCTCCCACTGTTACCATTTCTGTGATGTCACAGCAGGCCTGGTAGTGGTAGATGGAGGAGGATATGAGGAGAGAAGAGGCAGAGACTGAGGCTAATGGGAGCAGAGGACTGGAGTAGTCATAAACCAATGGAATTCCTTCCTTTTACTACTGTACATGGAGGTGGGGAAGGGAGCAATACTGGAGTGTGAAAATGGTTATACAGGGGGAAATAGCATTATTGGGGTGGGGGACATTACATGCTGGAGGATGATGGTAATGGTGGGGAGACACAGAAGGGACATGGCTATACTGGGGGAGAAATAGCATTATTGGGGTGGGGTCATTAGATACTGGAGGATAAAGGCAATGCTGGGGAATAGAGCTATACTTGGTAAGAGATTGCATTATTAGAGTGGGGTAAGGTAAATCATTACATACTGGAGGATGATGGCAATGCTGGGCAGGGGGTGGGGGAGTTACAGAGGGGGCATGGCTATACTGGGTGGGTATGTTGTCTTGGCTCTGTGATGTAACTGAGCTGAATTATTAATAGTAAGGCGAGATAACAACCATAATCCATAATACATGTGGGAGTAGGGGGCGCTAAAAAAAGCTAGCAAACACAACAGTTATATAATGGTCTCTTGCACTGAAATTACTTTGACGGAGGATAGTGACATGTGTACTATGGCCTCCACCCCGACCTCTGCTCTGCTCAATATAGAACAAGACTCACACAATTACCTCTTCCAGCAATGTTTTCTTCACTTCCTGGCTCCTGCAACTTCTCTTCCTGGTGTTACATCACTTCCTGTCTATGGGTTACATCACTTCCTCCTGCCTTTGAGATCAATTAATCCTACCTCCTGTAAGCGTAAGTTCGTCCTGGGAAGGAAGATGAATAGGCCAACTGCTCTAGTAATGGTCATCTGTGTCTATGAGAATTCATGGAGAAGCATGAGATTTGTTTAATCAGCTGATAGTTTGCAAAGCTCTGTTTTGCTGTGATCACATCCTGCTTTAGCACTTGATCATGACTACATAGCTCCCAACTGTCCCTCTTTCGGAGGGATAGTCCATCTTTGGGAGCCCTGTCCCTCTTTCCCTCTTTCCTCCTCAATTGTCCCTCTTTCAGGACTTTGTCCCTCTTTGTATGTAAATATGTATATCTCTCTACTAAAAATATGTTTGATTGACTCTAAACTTTATTCCCATCCTTTCAATTGATATATTACTAATTTTAAAATGTTAATATGAAAGAAAATAAACCAGGATAGAGAGGACCAGTGTTGTTTGAATTATAAAATAACATTTTCTTATAAAATCTTTATGGCATGCGTGACTAGGGGTGTGGCTTAAGCGTCCCTCTTTCTCATCTCAAAAAGTTGGGAGGTATGTGACTAGCAAATCAGAGACTTCCATACCTGTCTCTCTCCATGAGTTCTCCTAGACATGACCATCACTAAACTGCTGCCTCTGTTGGGAATTCACCAGCACTCAGTTGTCTATTATTAACATTGCTAGCTGGTGGTGAGAACTATGCTGTGAGGGGCAGGAGTGCATGCACTATCTTTCTGGCCATTGTACATGCCAAGCCATCACACATGCTGTATCGCTGTAAAGGCATGTGCCGCTGCACGTGTGGCCAATTCTGCAATTCTGTTAACAGAAGGACATGTAGAAAGACACATAGCATTTAGCTACAAATTATGATAGATCATCATAAATATACTGATTGGCTGGATATTGTTATGGTTTAAGGTCTCTGCCTCTGACACAGGCGAGCTGGGTTCAAATCTTCTCTCTTTCTGTTTAGTAAGCCAGCACCTATTCAGTAGGAGACCTTGGGCAAAACTCCCTAACACTCAGGGCCAGATTTAAAGCTAGGGAGCCTATAGGCACATTTGTTTTGGCTCCTTAAACCCTGCCCCTCAGTACAGGCCACACCCACAACTTACTCCCTCTTTACCTATTAAATTAACCATGCAGCCATAACCAAACTCAAATAGAGTATACCAACAGTATGCAGATAATACCAAAGATGCAGAATTAACCAAATATTACCAACAACAAACAGACAAAGTTTCTAGATTAGTGATTTGAAGGGCATTTAGGTGTGGCCATGTAGGTTAGTGTTAATTTAAGGTAAGGCGACAATTTGGTGTTTGGAGGAATTTTGTCTGGCATTCTACAATAATGTTTAATACCTCAAAAACGGATGCAGCCTCTGTGGAACCACAAGGCTCAGCATGTCCTACACGTCAGTGAGATCTAGGGATGATCCTAGGGATCCCACAAACGAATTCTCGGAAAAAGAACACAAATTTGAAACAGTGGACCACAGCATGGGGGTTTAAAGAGACTCTGTAGCAAAAAAAAAGTTCCCCTGGGGGATACCCACCTTGGGAGAGGGAAGCCTCAGGGTTCCAATGAGGCTTCCCCCCCTGTAGCTGCAGGCAATCCAGTGCTGGCTCCCCCGAAGTCTCCGACAATCTAGGCTCGACAAGCCGTACAAGCTACATTTATTTACCTTCCCTGGCTCCAGCGGGGCGCTGTTGCGGCTCTCAGCACGGAGATAGGCGGAAATAGCTGATCTCCGTCGGGTCCACTCTACTACGCAGGTACAGGAGACTTGCGCCTGCGCAGTAGAGCGGGCCGACAACGATTGTCTATTTCCACCTATCTCCGAGTGGAAAGCTGATACTGCGCCTGCGCTGGAGCCGGCAAGGTAAATATTTACATCCCCACCGTTCCGGGAGCTTTTTCGCCGCCACGGGACACAGGAGGATGGGGTAAGCCTTGATAGCATCCGGAGGCTTCCCCCACCCGAGGTGAGTACCCCCCCAGGGGAACTTTTTCTCGTTACAGGTTTTCTTTGTCAGCTTTGACACCTCATGTGTGCGCTACCCTTCATGGTGCGTTTCAGCTCACCAGCTACTTCCTGTTTTTGGTCTGTGAAGGAGGGAATATTGAGAGCTGGAGGGCAGCGCACGGAGGAGGTGTCAAGGGTGATCTAACCCAGGCATGGGCAAACTTGGCCCTCCAGCTGTTAAGGAACTACAAGTCCCACAATGCATTGCAGGAGTCTGACAGCCACAGTCATGAAAGAGACTGAAGCGAGAATAAATCTCGCTTCAGAGCTCATAGTTAGCAGGGGCACGTGTGCCCCTGCTAAACCGCCGCTATAGCACCGCTAAACGGGGGTCCCTTCACCCCCAACTGCGACACTTGGTCGCTCCTGGAGGCAGGGCTAACGGCTGCAGCCCTGCCTCCAGTCGCGTCTATCAGCGGCGCATCGCCGCCTCTCCCCCGCCCCCCTCAGTGAAGGAAGACTGAGAGGGGCGGGGGGAGAGGCGGAGATACGCGCTGACAGACGCGCGTGGGGCAGGGCTGCGGCGGTTAGCCCTGCCCCAACCAGGAAGCGCTCCCCCGCTGAAACGAGGGGTTTTGGGGGATCAGGGACCCCCGTTAAGCCGCGGGATAGCGGCGGTTTAGCAGGGGCACATGTCCCCTGCTATCTATGAGGTCTGAAGCGAGATTTATTCTCGCTTCAGACTCTCTTGAAGTCATAAAGGCAAATGCATTGTGGGACTTGTAGTTTCGTAACAGCTGGAGGGCCGAATTTGCCCATGTCTGATCTAACCCCTCATGCCGCGACCTGCTGTGCTTTAAGTTTCTGTTCTGTTCCAAGTCATTGAGAACAGCATTTAGATGCGGAATGCTCATCCCTCTTGAGATCAAACTGAGGGGCTGCATTGTACACTGAGGGGCTGCATTGTACACTGAAAGGCTGCATTATACAGAGAGAGGCTGCATTATACAGAGAGAGGCTGCATTGTACACAGTGAGGCTGCATTGTACACAGTGAGGCTGCATTGTACCCAGAGAGGCTGCATTGTACCCAGAGAGGCTGCATTGTACCCAGAGAGGCTGCATTGTACCCAGAGAGGCTGCATTGTACCCAGAGAGGCTGCATTATACCCAGAGAGGCTGCATTATACCCAGAGAGGCTGCATTATACCCAGAGAGGAGAGAGGCTGCATTATACATGGAGAGGCTGCATTATACAGAGAGAGGCTGCATTATACAGAGAGAGGCTGCATTATACAGAGAGAGGCTGCATTATACAGAGAGAGGCTGCATTGTACACAGTGAGGCTGCATTGTACACAGTGAGGCTGCATTGTACCCAGAGAGGCTGCATTGTACCCAGAGAGGCTGCATTGTACCCAGAGAGGCTGCATTGTACCCAGAGAGGCTGCATTGTACCCAGAGAGGCTGCATTGTACCCAGAGAGGCTGCATTGTACCCAGAGAGGCTGCATTATACCCAGAGAGGCTGCACTATACCCAGAGAGGCTGCACTATACCCAGAGAGGCTGCATTATACCCAGAGAGGCTGCATTATACATGGAGAGGCTACATTGTACACAGTGAGGCTGCATTATACACAGAGAGGAGAGAGGCTGCATTATACATGGAGAGGCTGCATTATACATGGAGAGGCTGCATTATACAGAGAGAGGCTGCATTATACAGAGAGAGGCTGCATTATACAGAGAGAGGCTGCATTACACACAGTGAGGCTGCGTTGTACCCAGAGAGGCTGCGTTGTACCCAGAGAGGAGAGAGGCTGCATTATGCATGGAGAGGCTGCATTATACATGGAGAGGCTGCATTGTACACAGTGAGGCTGCCTTGTAAACAGTGAGGCTGCATTGTACACAGTGAGGCTGCATTGTACACAGTGAGGCTGCATTGTACACAGTGAGGCTGCATTATACAAAATTAACTTAGAAATCAGATGGCTGACTGCGTCTTAATCTGCACCACTCCAATATGGAAGAGAGACTTCGGTTACCTTAGTCAACCTACATATACCAAAAATTGCCCTCAGTCTCTGCATGTGCTTATTAAAAAAATGATAATTTATTGGTTGCATACAAAAAATCCCCAGCATGTCATGTGGCATGAACTCCCCTAAAATCAATTAATGACCAAAGGTCAAACACATGCTTTGCAAATATCCCACTGTCCCTGTGAGGGTATTGCCCGTGATTGGTCACCCAGCTCTCGCCTATGCAAACCACATCGGTCTCCCATTCACATTTGGACATGCGTGGGCTATCCACCGGTGCACACCCTGAGGCCTCCACACACACTGAGCTCAGGTCTGTTATCTGATTCCTATGGTACAAGCAACTGCTGGTGCATTAATCCTACAGATGTTTGGTGCAACTTCCGTTGTTTCAATCCACTAAAGTCCCCGTTTCATGATTCTACCAATGCCCGTAATGCCATCAATCCATGTGGTCAAAACAGCTATTGAAAAGGTCCTTCGTGGCTAGTAATCTCCCCATAGCCATATGCATAAACACAGTCTATCAGTATAATCCTGCATACTCATCTCACCACTTCCAGAGTCAGTGTGCTGTTGTTTCGGGAGGTATACCCCCCCATTACTCACATCCTGCTGCTGCCTTGAAGTTTACCATGAAGGAGCTCTGTTCAGGGCTCTCGACTGCCGATCTTTGCCCGACACTCCGCGCCACCTCAAAATCTGCTGCGCTGCTGAAATGAGTCCGGGAAGAACAGGGTGTTTTCCCCGTGGGTGGGGTGAAACGTGTCAGCAGGTGGGCGTGGTCCAGACACATGTGAGCGCTCATGAGACCCGGGGCGCCAGGCAAACACCCTGTCAGCTCAGGCAGCGGCTCCCTCTATTCAGTAGTTTTGCCTGTGTGTCTTACAGCAGCCAGGATTTCCCTGCTCTCTATTGCACAGCTGCTGGCTGCGTCTTTCTGATGAGACGCACTGAGACCCAGGAGGGAGGAAGTTAGTGAGTGTTAAACCAAAACAGTAGGAATATACGCCTGACGTTCTCGGTAGATCCAGAGAGGATTACTTTTCTGGATCTCGAGATCATAAAAGTAGGTAATAAACTGACAACAAGAACCTTCCGCAAGGCCACAGTGGGCAATGCGCTCCTCCACATGGCAAGCCATCATCCGGTGTCCATGATCGGAGGGATCCCCACGGGACAGTTCCCAAGAATTCGGCGTAATTGTTCGGATATAGAACAGTTCAAACGTGAAGCGAAAGAAATGTATGGACGATTTCGTGAGAGGGGTTACACGCAGAGATCGCTCCGTTGAAGCTATAATCGGGCTATACGTACTGATCTCGAGCTGTTACTGCGCCCCCGTGCTTGTCGCTCGGCTGGTGTTGAGTGGAAGGAGGAATTTACTAGGATTGTAATTTGTAACCCAGTTCGATGCACATTGGTGTGATATAAATAAGGCCCTGAAGGGATGTTGGAATGTGTTACAGTTGGATCCTAAGATCAGTAAGATCGTAGGCTCAAGACCATTGATTACAGCCTGACGAGCCAGGAACTTATGGGACATTCTGGTTCAATCGGAATTACCCAGAAAGGAAGGGGGAACATGGCTTGACCGTATCCCACCCTCTACTGGAATGTACAGGTGTGGGTCTTGCAAGGCTTGTCCCTTCATTCTGAGATCTAATAGCTCCCCCCCAGGATCATATAAGAGAATACAAATTAAAGACGTTTTTCAATTGCAACTCCACATGGGTTGTCTACCTCATTATATGCCCGTGTAATAAATACTACGTGGGGATGATGACACGAGCTTTCAAGTCAAGACTTCTTGAGCACCTTGGGAATATTGCTAGTGGGGAGAAAAAAATCGCCGATCGCAGAGCATTTTCAAGAAATGCATAATGGCTCAATTGTTGGCCTTCGTGCGATGTGTATTGATAGTCTAGAAGTCTCAACATGCACGGAAAGAACTGAAGTGATGCTGATTTTTCCCTTAAAAGTTTCCTGTGAGATATAGGGGAGAATTTAGTTATTTACATTTAGTATAGCATTATAAAAATCTGAAGGTTTGTTATTGAAGTCTTGCAAGAAAAATGGAGTATTGTTATATGAGGAGTGCTTGCTATATTGAGTGGCTGGTGAGTGTGATGTAACCTCTAACACGATGACCCCAAAAAACATGGAAACCTTTCTCTCTGTTCCATTTTGAAAAGTGTGAATCCCCTTGAGGGACATGTATAAGCGGAGTTATAAATAATAACAAAATTAATCTAAAACGTTTCCTATGTGCTATTATGCTGGCGGCTCATTGGAATACATGGTGAACAGTATCTGCAGTAGGACTGAAAACCTACCTGTGTGTTCCCACCCGGACGAGCATAGTGGTAACACTCATCCAACTTTCCGTGAGGTGGGTGGAGCCAAAGGATTCCTATTTAGGATTGCCCCCCCCCCCCCCCCCCCAGAGAAAGTCACACCCCGATAAAGACCGGAAGTACCGGTCAAAACTAGTTGGCCAGTGCTGCATCTTGTGTGCCGACCTGACTCACCACTGATCCACCGTTGGATCCGTTTGATCTGCCTCCTTGGCGTCTAGGAGGTCACTTTGCTGCCGGGTGTAGTGAAAATATTTGCTACCTATCATATTTTGCAACTTGCCATAGAGGACAGTGTATGACTGTGTAGGCGTGGCTTCTCTCTGTTAACACGCCTGTAATTTTTTGCAACCACAGATCCCATTGAGCTAGAAGGGGGATTGTTCTCTCCAGGGGGGGTTATTAGTTGAGCAAGAGGGGGGATTGTTTCCTCGGGGGTGGGGGGTTATTAGTTGAGGAAGAGGGGGGATTGTTCCCTCCAGGGGGGGTTATTAGTTGAGCAACAGGGGGGATTGTTCCCTCCAGGGGGGGTTATTAGTTGAGCAAGAGGGGGGATTGATCCCTGGGGGGGGGGGTTATTAGTTGAGCAAGAGGGGGGATTGTTCCCTCCAGGGGGGGTTATTAGTTGAGCAAGAGGGGGGATTGTTCCCTCCAGGGGGGGTTATTAGTTGAGCAAGAGGGGAGGGTTCTGTGTGAGAATAGGGTTTGGTTGGGTTGCATTTTCTGATACAGATAGGTTAAAGTCAATGGCTAGGTTGCACTTTCTGATAGCTATACGTATAAATAAGTGCAACCGGTTGCAAAATCTGATAAAGTTGCAAAAAATTTCACCACACGGGCACTGTGCAGCCTGTGCTGTGGGCGGAGGACGCTGGAGACCTGGTGGGTGTGACGTGAGCCTCCTGCGCACTGTGACGTGAGCGTCTGCCCCGATGTGGAGTCGGATGGTGGTGACTGGCTTTCCCCGTTAGACCGGAGGCTCCTACATGGAGAGAAATACACCAATGGAAGAAACGGACCTGTTCACGGACTCCTCAGGGGCCCCTGTGAGGAGGTAATACCTTCTGTCTACCGTGAAGACCTAGAGCTGCTGGAGGAGTTCACAGAGTCCTGCAATTGTGATATAAGCACTGTGGACTGCTTTTGCTTTGCCTTGCTTGGCTCTACAGATGGCTTTGCTGTTTTTATTGTGGCTGGACTGGATGAACAACAGGAACACCCTAGTACTGCGTTTAGGGACTATTTGTAATCCTCTCTAGTTGATGGTCGGGGAGATAATTGGAGGAATCAATGCCCCTCTTCCCTGATTGAGCCGTGAGCATGTTGGTGGTGCGAGTGGTGTAAGTGGTTGTGCTAATTGATGCAGCTTGTGTACAACAGCACTGTTGGTTTTAACGATGTGCCTTGACACACCTTTTATGCTTTGATATGTCACTAAGAAAATAATAAACAAATACCCTTTTCACGACAATCCAGTCACGAGAATTGATTGTTAAGCAATGTGGCTTTTGGGTTATATTTACCTAGAGGAATTGAAGGTAATTGGTTAATATCTGTCCCTGTCCCCTCCCCATTTACCTTAAAATTAAGGAAGTGAGTGATGGCCTGATCACTGCCCACTCCTGTAGTGGTGCAGCCTGGCAGGAGTGCAATACTCACAGACAGTGGCCAAGTTTCCTGCCAGTTAGCTGCATAATTCACAAGTGTTACACAGACATGGATGTGCAAAACATCCATACATGTAATGCAATCAAAACACACTTTTATCTGACCTCGAAGGTGGATTAGGGCGTCCATGAAAAAAGGGTACTGTGAAAAAAGGGCCCGGCTGGATAACGAAATCTGATAACGATAAACATTGTTGTCAAACTTGGTTAATGCTAAATACCGTTATTGAGACATACGGGAAATAATAATGAAGAGATAATGTTAAAAATCGTTACGTAATTCAACAATACAGCGTAACCCAACCCTACTCTTACACAGAACCCTCCCCTGGTGGCCTAACTCTAACCATTTCCCCCCGGTGTTGCCTAACCCTAACCACCCCCCTGGTGGCGCCTAACCCTAACTACCACCACCCTCGGTGGTGCCTATCCTTAACCACCCCCCTGGTGGTGCCTAACCCTAACCACACCCCTGGTGGTGCCTAACCCTAACCACCTTCCCGGTGGTGCCTAACCCTAACCACCCCCCTGGTGGTGCCTAACCCTAACCACACCCCAGGTGGTGCCTAACCCTAACCACCTTCCCGGTGGTGCCTAACCCTAACCACCCCCCTGGTGGTGCCTAACCCTAACCACCACCCGGGTGGTGCCTAACTCTAACCACTCCCCTTAGTGGTGCCTAACCCTAACCACTCCCTCTGCAGAAACGGCCTTTTTCACATAGAAACGATAATATATTTGATAACGTGAAATCTGTACCTACAAACAAAATAATATGATAAAAACTATAACGTTGCAAGCTTCTAAAACAATAACATACTTAAAAAACTGTAATGTTCTAATGTTGTTAATGATATTCATTGCGGCACCCTTTTATCTGCTTTTTTCGCCGTATTAACGATAATTGCATTAAAGTCTATGGCGACGCCCTTTTCGTCCACCCTCAGCCGGCGCCCTTTTTTTCCTACCAGATTAGGGATGAGAAGTGGTTTGGATTGCATCACGTGTAGATGGTATCCATGTCTATAACCTTGTTAATTACTGTTACTGGACAAACAGTGCCAAAGATGTCTCATCTCTCCAGGAACTCATGGCGCCCCCACCCCACCCCCGCACAGGAAGCCTTGCAGAGCCATAGAATTACCTTCTCCTGCTGCTGGGTCTTCATCTCCAGATCTCACCCGCTCTGCTACAGCCAATCAAGCATAACAACTAATAGTCATGTGACATAACTATGCATGTGTGGCTGAAGCAGATAGAGGATCGGAAAGATGAGAAGATCCGGTGGCAAGTAACTATATCAGCTTTAGTGTGCTTCCGCTCTGTCGGGAAATCCGGCCCTGCTAACACTTCTACTGTCTATAGAGCATGTCCTAGTGCCTGCAGCTCTAGCGCAATATAAATGTTCTGTGTCTGTATGTAAATTTAAAGGACAACTGAAGTGAGAAGAATATGGAGGCTGCCATATTTATTTCCTTTTAAACTATACCAGTTGTATGGCAACCCTGCTGATCTATTTAGCTGCTTTAGTGTTTGAATGACACCAGAAACAGGCATGTGGCTAATCACGCCAGAAACACATGATCTGCTGCATGCTTGTTCAAGGTCTAAAGCTAAAAGTATTACAGTCAGAGGATCAGCAGGATAGCCAGGCAACTGATATTGCTTAAAAAGGGAATAAATATGGCAGCCTCCATATCCCTCTTGTTACAGTTATCCTTTAAAGTGGGTTATATGAACTCGCCCACCTCCTGGTCACTGGAGAGTAGTGGGGATGATGTTAGAGGGGTGTGGCAGAAGAGAGGGAGTTTCAAATCTTTCAAATCAACCCATCCTGCGTGTGGCTGAACCAGAAAGAGCCAAAGCCATCTCTACCTTCTCCACACATAAGCTATTAATCAATCCAATCCTCCCAAACCTCACCTGAAAAGTAATAGGTTCCTTATAGGCCCAGGACACAGTCTGTTGGTAGATCCTTGATGATTATCTTTATCTGATACCGAAGTGAAATACCGACACAATAGACACAGGTTCCGTTCAATATTTCACTCAGAGATTTATTCACTGTGTACTTTCTTATATACTGATAACATGTTCACGTTGCCAGGTAACTGCCCATAATTTCACATAAAACTTAATACATGAACACCTGCAGATGCATTGGTTTTGTAATAGCTGTTAAGAAGTTTTAATTAGATTCAGTAGCTACATGCACAAGGTCAGATACTGGATCTCTCACTGGGAACATCTCAGGAACATTCTAGTTAGATAAGGATCATCATGTAGGAGTACAATGTCCTTGGGCCTAATTGTCACTAGTCCAGTATCAATTCAATGTAACATTTCTTTGCTTATTACTTAGGTAAACAACGTCTGCTGATACAGGCTGGTCTTTTAATGAGTAACATTTCCAGGAAAACTTCCACAGTCCGCCAGCTTACCTTAGCAGTGAACAGTACTTGCTGTTTATGCCAGCCCTATACTTTCCCATAGGGCCATTCTTTGACCCTTCACCCTGAAATTGGGTGGAACTAACCTGATCACCACCTGAGCCACTTCCCCTCTAAAAGGCACAATCTCGGCTGCCATTTTATAGTCTGTCTTAGTTATTGTAGGGAGCGGAGTTGCTGCTTGCTGTGCTGCATATACGGGACAGTGTAAATAATCTGTTCTGTATACATTGTAGCCACTTCCGAGGTGCTCTGCTTCTTGTAGTGCACCAACTAGGGAACACAATAGTCATTTTGAGGCCTCATCCTGAGTAGATAGACTGCATTTGTGATATTGTGCTGTGTAGCTGCTACCTAGGTGCTCTGCTTCTTGTAGTGCACCAGCTAGGGACCTTTCAATTGTCCTTTTAAACACTCTTCCTCACCACAAAAGTAATTTGTGGACTTTTACTGACCCGGCTGTACTGATATATATTTTGTTTTTGCATTGTGGTGTGTGGTTGTAGCAACACAACACCCGTATACAGTGTAGTGTGTGTCTGACTGCGTCACCGTTGTAGCCTGCTATCACTATGCATAAGTGATTGATTAGTACATAGCAAGGAAATGAACAGTGCTACTTAAAAACAGATGAGTGCCTACCTGCAAAAGAGTGCAAGCCCCACTTATGGGATAAAATACACACTGAGCATACACATGACCTGTCTACCACTGGAGGATGTTGGTTTCCTGTAACAGCTTGCATGCAACCTATTAAGTACTCGTCCCTCCCACTGCAAAGAAGTCAATCCTTCATGGGAGGGGACCTAACACTAACTAAATCCTACCTATGCATATGCATAGCCTGGGCGCGCTACCAAGTAAAATTGAAAATTGCGCAAAAAGTGGGATCAGCGCATCACCAGGCCGCCTCCGATCAGAGATGCGCTGAGCCCCCCCCAGAGACTACAAACGCACCTTGAACCCAAACAGAGGCTCTGCATATACACCAAAAGCAAAGCTGTTAAGTGGGAGTGGCTGACAAAAAATGAATTAAATTAGTACATAGCAAGGATTGTCACCTACCCCCATACAGCATCACCCGTGTCACCTAACTGTGCATTAGTATCAGTTATATTAGGCAGTCAATGTGTTCTTTGGGGAAATACAGTTCCACAGACTTTAGTGTCACTGAGTGGACGTAACTTTGTAACTATGATGAGTGATTATTGTATAGTGTTAGAACAACAACACACCTTTGTCACCTAACCATATTGTGTTTTTTTTTGGAGATAAACGTCACAGACATTTTTGACAATACTCCTTGGCTGGTCACTCACAAAACCAAACTTGACAAGCAAAGGCCGGCCAAAGCATGGAGGTTCTAGGGTTTGTGGTGGCGAGTCATCCCGTGGTAGTGTGATCTTCTGCAAAAGAAAGACATTACTTTCCAGAATGCAGAAGAGGGGGTTCACCTCTTCTACATGTTCTGTTGCCAACATTCCTGCTTCCTCATCCTCCTCTACTGTGGTGAACCTTTTGTTACACTACCTCCCCCATCACAGCCACTCTAACAGAATTGGATTGCTCAGAGGAGCTATTTCCCCGGTCATTGATGAACCAGAGTGACACAGAAGTGTTCTTGCCATCAGATGAAGGAGAGGAGCAAGGCAGACACTCAGACAATTCCCCAGGTCACCACAAGGTGTAATGTCCCTGCTGCTGTCGCCTACTGTGAGCTTGAAGCTGTAAGCAATGATGAGGGTGATGATGATGTGGTGATGGATGGCTCATGGGTGCCCACAAGAGAGGAACAGGAGGAGAGGAGTTCAGAGGGAGAGGTCAAGTCTCACAGAGAGAGGAAAAGGGTAGGAGGTAGGAGAGGTCACAGGGGATAGGAGGCAAACAGCAGGGTGTGACGTTACCAGGGTCAGACAGCCACCGCGCCGAACACTCTTTCCAGTACTAGACCAGCTCAACAAGGCTCTTTAGTGTGGGAATATTTCTATGTGTCTGCTGCTGACAAAACTGCATCCTGTGTCAAGAGAAACGTAGTCGTGGGAAGACCAGCATGCATGTAGTAACTACTCTGAGAAAGCACCTTATTTCCCATCACAATGCCCTGTGACATAAAGCCCTTAAGGCAAGAAGCACTCAAAGCACACGCCAGCATCCTTGTGATCCACCTTATGCCGCCTCCTCCTCTCCCTCATTGCAAGCAGTCCTCCACCAGACCTGTACCAGCATGTGCTATGGCAGGTCAACCAATCTCTAGCACATAGTGTCAGGGCTAAGGTCCATCTGACCACAGACTTATAGTCTTCGAAACACGAGCAGGGAAGGTACATAACCTTTCTGAACCACTAGGTAAATACGGTGGGGAAAGGACTGCCTGGCTGTCAAATGGAGCCTGTGCCACCACCACGTCTTGCAGCCAGGCCAGCCAGTGCTCCTCTTCCACTGTGGCCTCCAAGCTCCCTAGAGTCTGTCCCACCATGCAGGTGCGATGGTTTCATGCTGTGTTGCGGATGTTGTGTCTGGAAGCAAAGAGCTACACCGGGTCTGCACTGCTTTCTGCTAGGCAGACAGAGGCCCAGGAGTGGCTGACTCCACACAACCTCAGTATTGGTAAAGTTGTGTATGACAATGGCACCAAACTGTTGGCTTCATTGAAAAGTGGCCGATTGACTTGTGCCATGTATGGCATACGTCTTAAATCGCATTGTGCAATGTTTCGCGGACAAGTACTCAGGAATCCAGGACATCCTGAAGCAGGCCAGGAAAGTTCTGGACATTTCCGATGATGCTACACGGTCATGACTCACCTTACTGAGCTTCAGCGGCAATACAAAATGCTGTGAGACACCTTATAGGTGAAAGCCCCACCAAATGGAATTCGGCTTTGCTCATGTTGGATCGGCTGTACCAGCAGCAATGTGCTGATAATGAGTACCTGTGTGCATTGGCTGTTAGGACAGTCTCTGTGGAGATGGGTTATTTTTACCTACCAATTTACTCAAATATATGTAAATTTGTATGCAAATATATGCAACTTAAAATTGGACCAATCAATTTAAACCTGGGTGGGACTTGATTGGTCAATTTCCAAACTGCATATATATATTTACATAAACTCAGAAGTATTTGCATATCATTGATCACCCCTAGTGCTCATCTGCAATGCCTGCAGACTGTTGCATCATTTTGAGGAGACCACTAATCTGGTCAGTCACAGTGACATCATGCCTTACATCTTTTTTCTGGAGCGTGCAGTGTGTTGTGTCCTTGGCCAGGCCATGGATGAGCTGGAGTGTGAAGAGGAAGATGAGTTTATGCTTTCGCCATTTGAAAAGGGGCCATTGTCATCGGCTGTACATGGGAAGAGGGAGGAGTCTGAAGATGAGTCAGAGGAGGAGGATGTGGTGGTGAGGGAAAGCAAGAGGAGCAGGTTCCCTGGGGGCTGCTCACCTGTTATAGGGCCCTAGTTTTGTACATAGTTGGGGAGAACAAACTGTGGTGAAGGATTTTGCCTTTAATGAGGAACATGAGCTAGAGTCCTCTGCCTCAAACCTTGTTAGAATGGGGCAGTTCATGTTGTCATGTCTGAGGACAGACTCCCGTATCAAATCCATGAAGAACACAGACCCGTACTGGGTGGCAACTTTATGGACCCTTGATACAAACAGATGGACATGCTAACAGCCTCAACGAGGGTGGCTAAAATGCAGCACTTCCACACCAAGCTGAGACAGATGTTGTATTCCACTTTTCAAATTGGTAGTAGCACAGGAAAAAACATTACAAGCGAAAGCGGTGTCAGTAACAGTCCCGTCTGCAGGGTGATTTCATGCTAAAGGTGAAGTAGCGATCATGTCCGATATGAGATCCTTCTTCTGGACAAAGCCTCAACAGGGTGCTTCTGGATCCATCCTCAGGTAACGCCTCGACCAGCAGTTATCCGACTACCTTGGGTTAATGATTAGTGCTGCTCATACCAAGTAGCTACTAGTATGTAGCTACTCGGAATCTAAATTTAAATTAGCCAGCGATGACCACGGGAGAGAAGGGGTTAACTTACTCGTGGTGCCTGGATCCGATACGCTCCACTTGCATTCTACATTAAACTCCACGTTACTCCCACGCTTCCTCCATCAACCCAGAAGGAAAAAGAGTGGGAGTGATGTGGAATGCAAGTGACGCGCATCAGATCCAGGAGGCAGCATGGGTAAGTTAACCCCTTTCCTCCCGTGGTCAGCGCTGGCTAATTTCAATTTATTGTACGAGTAGCTACGCAATTATAGCTATTCGGTATGAGCAGCACTATTAATGATCACTGTAAACAGTCTGAGGACTGAGGAACTTCTGGGTGTGTAGGCTTGACCTGTGGCCAGAGCTGTCGCAATTTGCCATGGAGCTGTTGGCTTGCCCCACCTCAAGTTCCCTGTCAGAAAGGACATTCAGTGCAGCAGGAGAGATCGTGACAGAAAAGCAAAGTCACCTGGCACACAGCAGTGTGGATTACTGGACATTTGTAAAAAAAAATAATGTCATGGACACTAGAGGGTTACAGCACTAATGTGTAGTAAGGTCCTAATTTAATTGGATTTTTACCCATTATTACCCTGGCACATTCCAGTCACTCCAGGCCTCATGTCGTCCTGGCCTCTGTGTCACACAGAGGCTGAAAGTCAAATATTTATTCAGTAGGTGATTGCCAATTTTTATGGCCTGAGTGTCATACAGATGCTGAAAGTCAAGCAGGTTACTGCTCAATTTTTCAGGCACCACCTAGTGTGGCTGCTATTTTACATGTTTCTGCAGGTAAGTGCTCAGTTTTTCAGGAATAACCTAGTGTGTCTGCTATTTCTAATTCTAAAATACAATGTAATGGACATTATTGAATACAAGAAAGAAATTCCTGTAATCTCCCATGATGCAGTGTGATGCTGCCTATATAAGCAGGATGCAGAAGGAGGAGTAGAGATAACAGACGCCTGACTCACAAGACATGATAACCTCTCAGGTGTAAAGCCACCCTGGGATACAGGCAACCCAAGAGTAGTCAGCGCCTATCTTGGTACATTGCCAGCCCACAGGAAACTGGAGAGTCCACCCTCCTAAACAGCACCTGCGGAATCCAACTTGGTGACATCTGCAAAATATATAGTAATTTATTGCAAGTATCATTTCTACAGAGCAAACTCTACCATACAGACAAGAAATGAATTGATGATATTCTTTTATAAAATGAAAATAACGATTCCATTCTGTACATATGAAAATAATGTATTCACATTATTGTATACAGAGTATATACAAATAATAAGTAGTCACTGAAATGATCGTAATACCTCTAGCATTCAAATCTAGTAACATTTTTAAGTGAAATATAACATAATATGAATTATGAACGTGTAAGCCGGCCTTTATCCAATCTTACCGAGCCTAATAATCAGAGCCACTCAGTTATACACTAAATAACATCATCACAGATGCATTCTCTACCTTATTCAGCTAACTTTTTATAATATTCTTTGACTGTGTGGTAGGCCAAAACTTCTGATTCACACCCTGGGAAATGCTTCTTTCTCATATATTATTCCATTGCACATATATTGGAGGAACATCATCAAATTTCCCAGATAACTTGAAGTGTAAATAAACTCAGCAGATAAGGAATGGTACAGTATGTGTAGTAACAATGGTATACAGGGCTTTCCTGGAGTCCCACATTTTTATTTTCACTTTATAGGGTTAAATGTCAGCTCAGCAGCCATATCAGTGTGATGTAAAATTTGGGTCATTCAGCTCCCAACAAAATAATTATCTTCTCACCACTCTTGTTGTCAGGAGTGTTTGTTCAGCCAGATAAAAATGTTTTGTTTTTTATTTACTCTTTAGAAGAGCAATGGCTGCATGGATCTGCAGATCATGACTCATTTGCATAGATTAAGCTTCTGGTTTATTAACCCTTGGAATGGAAAAAACATAAAAAGTGAACCAAGTTCAGGCCTATTACTACATGTAACGCACAAAAATGGTCATAGGCTAAACAGTATCAGAGCAATGTTAATTTATTATAGCATATAATCAAATGACAGGCAGCCTATTGAGCCAATCAAAGTGCGGGGATCATGTCCTAAAAAGCTACAGGACTCGACTGGACTCAGGGCAGGATTAACAGAGTAGCCGTTATTTAAAATGAGCGCATGTCAGTTACCAGTGCCCGCTATGCAGCTGAGATTTTAATTTGGGCTGCTCAAATGAATGAATCAATCTCACTGTTCCCACAAAATACATGTAATGCAGCAGTGTTTCCCACAAAATACACGTAAGATGGCAATGTTCTCACAAGCTACACATAATGCGGTAGTGTTCTCACAAGATACACATAATGCGGCAGTGTTCTCACAAGATACACATAATGCGGCATAATTTCCATCTCAAAAATACACATACAAATAAAGCAGTATTTCCTGCCCTTAAAGGGGAACTCTGCCTAATGTATCTTTTAATTGATGTGTGCCCCATCAGGCTGTCCACCACACCTAAGATACTGTCCCCTAATGTCTCCAATGCCATGAAAATAAAAGCAATCTACCTGGTGTCTCTAGTAGGTGACTCTGGGCATCCAGCATCGCTCCCTGATCTTCACATGTCCTGTGCTAACAGGCAGTGCAGGGCTACAGGAAAATGGCACCGGAAGCCCTGCACTGAAGACACATTTTCCCGTAGCCCTGCAGGAACCCACATACTTCCGCATCTTGGAGGTGAGCTGCAGCCAGTATCCGTAATGCCGCAACACCAGTTCACCTGCTGGGGGGGGGGGGGGGGGGGGGAAGCATTGAATCCGGCCCTGCACCGGCGGGCCAGATAAAATAGCCTGGTGGGCTATAGTTTGCCGACCCTTGTTCCAGCAAATTACAAAGTAAACGGAATACAGATGGGAACATCAAGCTTGGTTAGGGACTTAGGAGCACCCGTTAACGAGTAAAGTAATTGTATTCCATGCCAAGCAGCTGCAGCTAAAGCAACTACAATTTTGGGATAAATTAAAAGGGAAATAAAAACTTGAGATGCTAGCGTATTGCCCCTGTTCAGCTCTCTGGTAAGGCCACATTTGCAATATGGAATACAGTTCTGGGCACAGCATTACAGAAAGGATATTGCAGTTTTAGAGCAGATGCTGAGACAAACAACAAAATTGATTAAAGGGATTGTACTTTTGTGGGCGCTAGTCTAATTTATGGGACCCGGCAGGAAACCTCATAGGAAAATTCCACTAACATGATTGGGTGAACAGCACCCCCCTCCCCCCCCCCCCCCCCCCCCCCCCCCCCAACTGCTAGGTTTCTGGTTGTAGTATATGCCCACACTATTCGGCCAATCACAATGCTTCGTGCTGGAGAGGATGCTGTGATTGGAGAATTGTTCCCTATGAGGTTTCCTGCTGGGTCCCCTAAACTAGAATAGTGCCCTTTTGTGTTTATTTCATCATGTCTCCTCTGTTCAGGATATTTAATGCTTTAATAAATCAATTCACTGACTAGCATGAAAGAGTCCTCGGGATTCTGTGTAAAGATGCTTCCCATCCATGTGCACTTTATAAAGAATAAAGGAAACATTGTAAAACAACACTGAAGGTCATCACATTTCCCACACTCGGTGCATTAATAGAGCTTCTCACCGGTAATGATAGAGGGATAAGCGAAACAGAACAAGCCTGTTATTGGCTGCTGCTCTCCATCCTCCCTACTTCCAGCTCTGTCAGGTAGATGGAGCGCAGTGTGCAGCAGCCACTAACAGGCAAGGCCAGGTTCACTGAAGAACAAGCTGTTTCACTGATCCTTACTTCTCACCAGTGTGAGCTCTCTCATGTATGATAAGATGTGATTTCTGTACAAAACATTTCCCACACTCAGCACATGAATATGGCTTCTCACCAGTGTGAGTTCTCTTATGTCTGACAAGAGTTGATTTCTGTGCAAAACATTTCCCACACTCAGTACATGCATATGGTTTCTCACCAGTGTGAGTTCTCTCATGTTTGACAAGGTATGCTTTAAGTGCAAAACATTTCCCACACTCAGCACATGAATATGGTTTGTCACCAGTGTGATTTCTCTCATGTAATACAAGGTGTGCTTTATTCCTAAAACATTTCCCACACTTAGCACATGAATATGGTTTTTCGCCAGTGTGAGTTCTCTCATGACTGATAAGGCTTATTTTAACTTTAAAACAGTTCCCACACTCAGCACATGAATACGGTTTCTCACCAGTGTGAGTTCTCTCATGTTTGACAAGGTTTACTTTATCTCCAAAACATTTCCCACACTCAGCACATGAAAATGGTTTCTCACCAGTGTGAGTTCTCTCATGTAAGACAAGGTGTGCTTTACTACTAAAACATTTCCCACAATTAGCACATGAATATGGTTTCTCGCCAGTGTGAGTTCTCTCATGACTGATAAGGCTATTTTTAGCTGTAAAACATTTCCCACACTCAGCACATGAATACGGTTTCTCACCAGTGTGAGTTTTCTCATGTGAGACAAGGTGTGCTTTATTCCTAAAACATTTCCCACACTTATCACATGAAAAAGGCTTCTCACCAGTGTGAGATCTCTCATGTATGACAAGGTTTGATTTATGAACAAAATTTTTACCACACACAGTACACAAATAACACTTTTCTCTAGTGTGAGATCTCTCGTGGCTAACAAGACGTGATTTCTGAACAAAACATTTCCCGCACTCAGTACATAAATATGGTTTCTCACCAGTGTGAGTTCTCTCATGTCTGACAAGGCTTCCTTTAGCTCCAAAACATTTCTCACCCTTAGCACATGAATATGGTTTCTTGCCAGTGTGAGTTCTCTCATGTGAGACAAGTTGTGATTTTAGCCTAAAACATTTCCCACACTCAGCACATGCATAAGGCTTCTCACTGGTGTGAGATCTCTTATGTCTGACAAGGTTTTCTTTATATCTAATACGTTTCACACACACAGCACATGAAAAGCACTTATACATGTGAGATCTCTCATTAGTGACCAGATGTGACTTCTGAATAAAACATTTCCCACAGGTGGAACAGGAATAAGATCTTCCAGCAGGGGGAGAGCTCTGCTGGGTAGGAGGCTCCCCGGGATTAGACAGGTGAGAAGAATCTGGGGGAATATTTGGAGTAACCAGGATATCTGCAGGAGACTCTTGTCCAACGACATCATCATCCATTGTACAGTCTGTGGATACAGAGAGACGAGTTTCTGAGAGGTTCCTGTTGCCGGGACTCCGCCCTGCAAATAGAGAAACATCATCACTTCCTGTTAGAGAATTCTGAGGGGAGGAATAATTATTATGACTGCTAAATGGGCGTCTTAACAGATACAGTGAAGCATACTTTCTTGGATTGTATACTTCACTGTATGTGACATAGCACCTCCGTTATGTGCAGTATGAAATTATTATTCCATTGCATTGTCTTCCTGTTATATAGGGAACGCAATGCAACGTCCCACTGTGACCGCGGCCTTACACATTCTTATCACCGTTGTGTATTCGTGTCACTCATATGCCCCTTGTAAATGTACCTTTTTCTCTCTCTTCTTCCTAATTGTGCCAATACACATATTGTGTAGTCAGTGGCAGCATTTGGTTCAGGCCTTGACCAAGTGCTGGAGCACCCCGATCCTCTCACTCTCTTCCCGCCATTAGAATCTCACCCGGATGATATTAGGAGGCTGCCTGACTGACTAGTGAGGAGAGAGAATCAGGCAGTAATTAGGACATTACTCACTTCGCCAGGCAGTCAGTGTGAGACAGGTGAGTTCGGTTGGAACTTGCTGTGGAGAGTGTGGGACATCCTGACTGCTAGGGGGCGCTACTCGTGTAAACCAGGGCTGTGGAGTCGGAGTTGTGGAAACGGAGAAATTTTGGGTGCCTGGAGTTGGGAAAAAAATGCACCGACTCCTTATGAATTTAAACTGTAATTAAAATTGAAAATATGATAAAATGTTCTATTTCTCAGATAATAGTCATCATAAATAATTTATATATACAGTAATAGCCGTGCTTAGTCCACACAAATGAAATAAACCAATCAAAACTAGTTATTTGTGCTGCTTCAATAAAGCAGTCCCTATATTTGTAAAGTCAGATACACATATCTGATTGTGACTGTACAGTATATATGATGTGTACACAGGAATCTCTTATATATACATATGTATGTATGTATGTATGTATGTATGTATGTATGTATGTATGTATGTATGTATGTATGTATGTATGTATGTATGTATGTATGTATGTATGTATGTATGTATGTATGTATGTATGTATGTATGTACGTACGTACGTACATATATATATATATATATATATATATATATATATATATATATATCGGGGCAGCACGGTGCGTAGTGGTTAGCTCTCTCGCCTTGCAGCGCTGGGTCCCTGATTCGAATCCCAGCCAGGGCACTATCTGCAAAAAGTTTGTATGTTCTCTCCGTGTCTGCCTGGGTTTCCTCCGGGCACTCCGGTTTCCTCCCACATCCGCAAAACATACAGATAAGTTAATTGGCTCCCTCTAAAAAAAAAAAAAATTGGCCCTAGACTACAGTGCTTACACTACATAATATAGACATATGGCAATGGTAGGGATTAGATTGTGAGCTCCTTTGAGGGACAGTTAGTGACGAGATATATATATATACACTGTACAGCGCTGCGTAATATGTCGGCGCTATATAAATACTAAATAATAATAATAATAATTATACTAAATAACATCTATACTGTAAGAATAAAGCCTGATGTGTAGCTGTGTCACTAATAGAGATGGTCAACGAGATGGAAATAATTCTGCACGGATGCTGATTTATGCAAATGTATGCACTCTCTTTACTCATTAAACCAAATAATTTGATATGTTGTTAAAATTTGGTTTGGTGACTACGAATTCAAGAGTACCTGAGACGGATGAAAAGAAAAGTTGTATACATACATGGGGCTTCCTCCAGCCCCCTTCAGGCCAATCAGTCCCTCGCTGTCCTCCTCCGACACCTGGATCTTTTACTATGAGTCCCGGTAATTCAGCCAGTCAGCGCAGTTCGGCCACATGCCGCTCCCACAGCCAGGAGCATTCTGCATTTGCGCAATAGTTCTGTGCAGGTGTAGTACGCTCCCGGCGGCGGAGTGTGTGCATGCGCACTACGCCAGACTGGCTCAAGTACCTGGACTAATAGCAGAAGATCCAGGTGGCGGAGGAGGACAGCGAGGGACTGTTTAGCCTGAAGGGGGCTGGAGGAAGCCCCAGGTATGTATAAAACTTTAATTTCATCTGTCTCAGATTTACTTTGTTACACAGTAGTACTATACTCTACATATGCACTTCCCACAGAACTGCAGGGAATCCACTGAGAATGCTGTGCACATTGAACACAGAGGTGTTGTCTATCACCATAAACCTGGTTCAGATTGTTCATGAAGAATGTGTAATAGCGGAAGAATCTCCTTATTCCCCTGCAGACTACCTGCACATCAGTCTTACATGTCCCCACAGTTACATTGCCTAGGGCCTGATAGATGTTCTTTGTTCCGGTCTGTACCTTTTTACAAGTACTCTTACCAAGGACTAGATTTAGTCTATGACTAAAGGGAATAAATATGTCAGTTTACATATCCTTCTCACTTCAGTTGTCTTTTAAAATTCCTAAGCGATGGCAGTTTAGAGACAAATTTCATGTTACATACTTTCAATCAACAAGATTGTAATATGCAAATTAGAGTAGTCTGAGTCGGTGGAATCCTAAACCGAGGAGTCGGAGTCGGTGGTTTTTTGTCCCGCCTCCACAGCCCTGGTGTAAAGGGAAGTCACACACAGTAATGAAGGGAAGGGAGCCTCTGATCTGCAGAGATATCCCTCTGGCCAGACGTGACCTGAGGTCTGCTCTCCCCACCACTTGTCTTTCTCTCCTTCATTTTTCTCTTAACCCTTAAAGGACACCTTAAGCAAGATGGATATGGAGGCTGAAAAAGCTGAGCCTGTTTGGCTCTGTGCTACCGTGCAGGCATTAGCAGTCTGAGGCTACACAGTGCAGCCATACACTCAGCTTGTCGGTCTGCTTTGCGGGGGGGGGGGGGGGGTCAGGGGGATGAGGGACAGCGCTAGAATGGCAAGGCAGAAAGATAAAGGGAGACGGGGGAAGCATACTATCATTTTGATAGGATGATGTCATTTTCTGTCAATGCATGTTTGTAAATGTTAGTGTACATTGGGAATTTAATGTTAAAGCTAGATTTGAAGAAAATTGTGAAAAAAAGTCAAAATCGCATTTTTTTGCCCGAAAATTTTTTTTGCCCTAAAATTGTGCAGGCCTAGTAAATGGCACCATGAAAAAAGAGCAATACATGAGGATTCTCAATGGCAACATCAGGCAGTCTGCAGAGAAACTTGGCCTTGGGTATCAGTGGACATTTCAGCATGACAATGACCCAAAACAAACAGCAAAAGTGGTGAAGAAATGGTTAGCAGACAACAAAATTAACGTTTTGGACTGACCCAGCCAGAGTCCTGACTTGAATCCAATTGAGAATCTGTGGAGGGAGCTAAAGATCGGGCGATGGCAAGAAGACCTTCCAATCTGAAAGATCTGGAAGATTGCTAAAGATGAATGGGCAAAAATACATGTGGAGACATGCAAAAAGCTGGTCTGCAATTATAGGATTTATAGGAAGTGTTTGATAGCTGTAATAGCCAATAAATACTTTTCTATTGATTATTGAGGAGGGTATGAATAATTTTGGACTGGACACTTTTTGCTCAAATGTAAATAAAAGCTGAGATTTTTTTCCCCCACAATAATGCCTCTTGTACATCATCTTATTATCTTTTGGGAGACACTTATGTCATTTCCCTTCAAAAAATGATTTGCTGGTTGAATGAAAGTAACTTTAAGTCAAAATTTGCCAGGGGTATGAATAATTATGGGCAGCACTGTACATACATACTGTATTTACTCCTATATATATGTAGTATAGCCATATCTCTCCTCATTATAGGCTCAATAGATAATTTCTGTCATATCCAATATTACTTTTGATCGTTTTACTGCTCGATTTCTCATAGAAGTGAATGTAATTGATAAGACAAGATAAGAGAACCGTTCGGGAAATCGAGCGGAAAAACAAATTGAAAATCGATTGAATGGAAAATCGACCAAAAAAATGCATTGTGTGTACCTAGCATTAGTCACCACTTACTGTGACCGATCTGTGTACAGTAATGTACAGCTACCATTATCAGATTATTACAAACTGGTAACACTAAGGCCCCTTTTACGCTTAATGCGTTGCTCTCAGTTAAATCTGAAAGAAAACTGATTCTCAAAGTAATGCCCATGTTTTCTTATGGCACAGTTCCCACTATGCGCGTTTAAACTGAAATATTTTTCACAATACACTGCTATGGAAAAATGCGTACCATCGCGTACTAAAGCATTAAAGGAGTTATCAGGCAAAATGAAAAAAAAAAAAAGCTTTACTCACCTGGGGCTTTCTCCAGCCCCTTGCAGCCAACTGTCTCATGCTGACCGCTCTGCTCTCTGCTGCTGTCCCGGTCTCTGCGCGCGGTGCAGAGGCCGACCCAGAGATCCCCACCATTGCGCCTGTGTGAAGAGCCGCTGTCAATCATGGCCACGTTGCCCGCAGCGTACTGCGCAGGCGCAGAAATTCTGCGCCTGCGCAGTACGCAGAAATTCTGTGCCTGCGCAGTACGCAGCAGGCAACGGGGTCAGCCTCTGTACCATGTGCGTAGACCGGGAATGTGGCGGAAAGCGGAGCGGTCAGCGTGGGACAATCGGCTGCAAGGGGCTGGAGAAAGCCCCAGGTGAGTAAAGCTTTTTTTTTCATTTTGCCTGATAACTCCTTTAAGTGTAAAAGGACCCTAAGTCACCCCTACTGTGACCAATCTGTGTACAGTGACCATTATCAGCTTATTACAGGCTGGAAACACTAACTCACCCCTACTGTGACCAATCTGTGTGCAGTAATGTACAGTGACCATTATCAGCTTATTACAGGCTGGTAACAGTCACCCCTACTGTAACAAATCTGTGTACAGTAAAGTACAGAGACCATTATCAGCTTATTACAGGCTGGTAACACTAAGGCTCCTTTTACACTTGCTCTCAGCAGTTACTCTCAGTTAAAACAGAAAAACAGTTGGGCACCACGACAGCGTACTGGTCAGCACTCGTCTTGCAGCGCTGGGTCCCTGGTTCAAATCCCAGCCAGGTCAACATCTGAAAGGAGTTTGTAGGTTCTCCATGTGTCTGTGTGGGTTTCCTCTGGGCATTCCAGTTTCCTCCCACATGCAGCCCTAGACAATGACTATGATACATACACTACACCATACCATACACACATATGACTATGGTAGAGATTAGATCGTGAGCCCCTGTGAGGGACAGTTAAGTGACAAGACAATACTCTACTCTGTACAGCGCTGTGGAGGATGACGGCACTAATACTTATAAGAATAGAGAGACAACTGATTTTCAAAGTAATGTCCATGTTTCCCCTATGGCTCAGTTCACACTTAATTTAATAACAGCTACATGAAAAGATTTAATGACTCTCAGAGTGTGTAAGTCCTCACCTGGGAGTTGAGTCACTCAGGGCTCATTTACACTAGAGGCGTTTTTCTCTTTTAAGCGCTGGCGATTTTTCAAAATCACCCTGAAAGCGCTTACACCATGAATCTCTATGAGAGAGTTCACATCTAAACGGATTGTTTCCGATCCGCTCAGAAAAGCGGTGCATGGGCCATTTTTGAGGAGGTTTTGTCTCAATGGAAGATATACGAAAAACGCAAAACGCTCACAAAATCGCTTTGTGCAGTTATTGCATTAACGTTTTTAGAATAAAGACATTGTATTTATTCTTTTCTGGATCAAATAGTTCACTTCCTGACATCAACGCAATCACTGTGCAAAAGCGCTTAGAAAAGCGGTTTTACAAAAAAAGCAGCGTGCAGGTAATCGCAGGAATCGGTAAGAAAAATTGCATCAAAAAACACCTAATGCAAACACGATCAGAATGCACAAGGCCTGGGGGCCGTTTCTACTTGCGCGGTTTCCGCAGTGAATCCAGAGTTTCCCCGCAGGCAAACTCTGCCATAGGGAACAAATGCGTGGCCAGCCAAATCGCTTACCCTAGCGATTGGGCAGACATTTTCATCCGTTTCGGTGCGGGGGGCTGCGAATCCCATAGTTGTGTATGGCACGGCTGATGGGATTCGTCTGCGTACCCGCAGACCAGGAAGTGCCGCAAGTGGAAACGGGCCCTATAGGAAATATTCTGAGTAATCTCCTGTTACTCATGCTACATCCACAGCATGCTTTAAATGTAATGTTTGGCGTGCTATTAGCCACACAGCGCGCACATACACAGGAGCGCACACTATGCTGCAGGTAGTGCAGCATAGCGAAGGCTATTACCTTAAGCCTCCTTCCGGCAAATAAGGAGCGCCCCTCTCCTCCCGCCCTGAGCACCTGCGGGTCCAATCACTATAACGGATGTGATCCTTGCACTCTGATTGGCCTAATAGTCTGCCTGTCATTTGCCAAGCAGCCTACTGGGCCAATCAGTGTGGGGATCATGTCCTCTAAAGTGTTTGGGCACGAAGGGGCTCAGGGCAGGAGGAAAGGAGCGCTTCTTATTTGCTGGAAGGAGGCTTAAGTTAATAGTGTGCGCTCCTGTGTATGCAGGTGCTATGTGGCTAATAGCGCAGGTAGCGTGCAGATCATTACATTTAGACTATGCTGTAGAAATAGCACGGGTAACAGGATATTACTCGCGATATTTCTTTTAGTGAAATATACCCCTAATTAGTATTGTATTTCTGCTGCAAGGTGTAAAACCAAGTACTTCAAATCCATCAGTATATCTGTACTGCTACTGTATAAGTACCTAGCATACCCCCTAATATGGCCACTATGCAAGCAGTGACACATAACAACAATACAGATAAACATTTATTCTATATGTAAAGGACACCCGAAGTGAGAGGGATATGGTGGCTGCCATATTTATTTCTTTTAAACAACACCAGTTGCCTAGCAGTCCTTCTGATCCTGTGTCTCTAATACTTTTAGCGATAGACCCTGAACAAGCATGCAACAAATCAGGTACTCTGACTCAGGTTTTACTGGATTAGCCATATGCTTGTTCCAGGGTTTTGACTACTCAGACACTACTTATGCCAGAAGATCAAACGGGTCACCAGGCAACTGGCATTATTTACATGGAAATAAATATGGCAGCCTCCATATCCCTCTCACTTCAAGTTCCCTTTAATGCTTGCTGATTACTCACCTGTTCTACCCTCTGTAACAGTGTCCTCCTCCTCTTTATTTGTCCCCAGCATGTCACCCTCCACCATAGTCTGCTGATCACTCCTCACATACATCTCTTCTTCTTCCTCTTTAATTGTCTTCATCATGTCATCCCCTTCCATACATTGCTGATCACTCCTCAAATATTTCTCTTGTTCTTCCTCTTTAATTGTCCTAATTACATCCCCCTCCTGTGTAGACTGCTGATCACTCCTCACATACATTCCTTCTTCCTCTTTACAGGTCCTCATCATGTCACTCTCCTCCATAGACTGCTGATCACTCCTCACATACGTCTCCTCTTCTTCCTCTTTAATTGCCCTTATCATGTCACCCTCCTTTATAGACTGCTGATCACTCCTCACATATGTCTCTTCTTCCTCTTTATCCACAGCACTTACAAATATCAGTTCTCCAACCTAAGTGCACAAAAAAGAGAGAGAATTTAAATGATACCTAAATTCTAAAAATGACACCCAGTGTGTGTGTGGGGAGGTACGCATAGGCTAACAACACCTCCTGTGGCCCGGCGTCTGCCTCCGTTCACCCACTTCTGCTGCTGTTCTCCAGGTCCTTGTCAGAGCAGTCGCGCTCTTTGACCCGGACATACTGTGCCATGCATGTTCAGTATGTCCTCTTGCGGCTTGTGACCATGCTTGCCGGGAACCGAGTGTGCTTTCAGCTGCAGCTCTACCTCCATGCACATCTATCAGCGCATATCTCCGCCTCTCCCCCGCCCCTCTCAGTGAAGGAAGACTGAGAGGGGCGGGGAGAGTTGGTGATCCGCGCTGATAGACGAGTGGAGAGGCAGAGCTGCAGCTGAAAGCTCTGCCTCTATGCGGAAGGAGTCCCACGATGTCCCCCGGGTCATTTGGGGTGATTTACGGCTTTTACGGTCAGTGGTGGGGATGCAGCGTTTTAGGAGGGGCAATTACGTTAAAGAGGTTTTTAAAGTAAAAACCTATTTTTTAGGAGACTTCAGAGTCCCTTTAAGGCTAGTGTGAACCTAGCCTTAGCCCCACTTACCTGATAACAGTGGGGGATGGTGGGACCTTCCTGTAGACAATCAAGGGAATGAAGAGGACCTGTACATCTCTCTGGTGGGTTTCTGTTATTGGATCCATCTGTAGGAAACACACACACAATGACTGATGAAAAAGGTATGTTATGCACTAAACAACAGTAACAAGCTGCCTATGCATGGCAGTTTTACCGTTACTAATGTCGGAGGAGTACCATCCATTTACCCATTAGCACCATGCGTGTTACCATAGCAATGGTGCTCCCTCTGCGTTAGTAATAGTAAATTTGCAGCATGGACACTTTACTACTTCATAGCACATCAGGCCCATTGCCTTTATGTGATTATCAGGTGATGGGGATTTAGGTGGACCCTCCATACTGCTCTCTGCTTTACAAGAAATAAAAGTCTTCTCTTACCTGGTGATGTGAGGGGCGGCTGATTCTCCACCATGGCGTCCTTGTGTCCTTCTATATACTGCCACTCCTGCATGGAGAAGGAGACATCCTGACAAACATGATGATACCGTCACCACCCAGACACACACCTTGTTGTTACTGAACAATGTCTCATAATTCCCAGCACCGCTCACCTCTCCTGTCAGCAGCTCCATCATCTTCCTGGTGACTTCAAGTATCTTCTGCTTGCAGTATCTCTCAGATATAAGGGAGTGAGGTTTGGGCACCATGATGGTCACATAATCACCAGACTTCAATGGAGGAAAACTCTGTATCAAAAGACCCACAATAATGTCACATATCTCCCAGAATCCTCTTCACCGCTCTAGTCAGATGAGTGTTTATGAGAATAGAGATAAGAGTTACTACTGTATGTCATGTGACCTCTCAGAATCCTCCTCACCTCTCCAGTCAGCAGATAGATGATCTCCAGGGTGAGATTGAATATCCTCTCAGTCATGTGACTCTGGTCCTTGTCCATTCTCAGTGATGTGGTCAAGTAATCCGAACAGGGTGCTCCTGCATAATAAGGGGAAGATAATCTAGATTGTACAGGTGTCAGTGGTGAAACCACCAATACACAACCCCCCTCCCCACAGCACTCCCCATTGCTGTCACTGGTGGATGGTAGGGCATTCAGAGTATTGCAGGTAAGCATAAGATGTTGGTTTCTAGCTACCTGTGCACTATACTCTCCCACTATAACACCTCCCACTGTTACCATTCCTGTGATGTCACAGCAGGCCTGGTAGTGGCAGATGGATGAGGATATGAGGAGAGAAGAGACAGAGACTGAGGCTAATGGGAGCAGAGGACTGGAGCACACTGTGACAGCTAGCTATAAACCAATAGAATTCCTTCCTGTTACTATGATACATGGAGGTGGGGAAGGGAGCAATACTGGAGTGTAAAAATGGTTATACAGGGGAGAAATAACATTACTGGGGTGGGGACATGAGATATTAGAGCAGGGGTCAGGAACCTTTTTTGCTGAGAGAGACATAAACGCCACATATTTTAAAATGTAATTCTTTGAGAGCCAAACAATCTTTCTCAAACTGAGACAGTGCGCATGCGCAGCAGAGGGCTCACATTCCTGTTGCCCTGGTGATGTGTATACAGTTGATCCGCCAGGCAGCAGAAGTGTCAGGCATGTCTTCAGCTTTTCTTGGGTTTCAGCAACATCAGCAATTTGCCCTAGAGCCTGACAGGAGAAATACTGACAAACTGCTTGTACAATTAGCTCAGCTGACTTGGGGGTTGATTCACTTTGTAGGACGAGATCCCTGCACATTGGCCCAATTGGCTGCCTGTCAAGTGACAGACAGCCTATTTGGCCAATCAAAGTGCAGGGATCTCGTCCTACAAAGTCACTGGACCTAACAGGGTGGGGGGACATTAGATACTGGAGGATAATGGCAATGCTGGGGGTACATAGAAGGGACATGGCTATACTGAGGAAGAAATGGCATTATTAGAGTGGGGTAAGGTAAATCATTACATACTGGAGGATAATTGCAATGCTGGACAGGGGGTGGGGGAGTTACTGAGGGGGCATGGCTATACTGGATGTGTATGTTGTCTTGGCTCTGTGATGTGACTGAGCTAAATTATTAACAGTAAGGTGAGATAACAACCATAATCCATGGCACATGTGGGGGGGAAGGGGCGCTAAAAGACTGGCAAGCACAACAGTTACATAAAAGTGTCTTGTATCGAAATTACTTCAAGGAAAGATAATGACAGGATTGTGACAGATGTACTATGACCTCCTCTGTAACAAAGCATGTCCACCCCGACCTCTGCTCTGCTCTGCTCAATATAGAACAAGAATCACTCAACTACCTCTTCCAGCAATGTATTTTCTTCACTTCCTGCAACTTCTTTTCCTGGTGTGTTACATCACTTCCTGTCTATGGGTTACATCACTTCCTGCCTTTGTGATCACTCCTCCTACCTGTAAGTTCGTCCTGGGAAGGAAGTAGAGATGGGAAGTTCGGATCTTTTCAATGATCCGGATGATTCAAATTGGATCATTGAAAAGATCCGGATCTTTGATCCGAATCTCGGATCATTTTACTACGGAAGCATTTCGGGGGTGAAATGACTAGCAGGACAGGAGAAGGGGGGGTGGACACACAGAGAAGGGGGAGAAGATGCACAGAGGGCAGGGAGTGGACAGAGAAGGGAGGAGGGACGAGCAGAGAGCATAAATGTTTGCTTGCACACAATACCCACATGCTGCAATCATATGCTTTACATGTATTTCACCTATATGCTCATCTGTGTACTTTGAAAGCAAACCTCGCACAGTGAAAGAAAGCATTCCCCAAAGTGAAGTGCAGCTGTTTAGAGCGAGTGCAGGAGGATCATATTGCCCTGCAATCACAGTGCCTGCAAAGTTACTGAGCTGTGCTGAGCTGAGCCAAAAGTTTCCAATGTGTTCACTGTGCACAACTACAGAACAGACAGCCTGTAATGAGCAGCACATTTCAGCCAGTATGTGTGCTCTACACATATCTGGCAGTGGCACCGATGTTCCCTCTCTCTCATCTACCTGTCTCCCTGCAAGGCTGCCTCCCCTCCAACAGAGCGATCCATCTCAGCTCTGCTTCCAGGACCCCGCTGCTCGCTGAGAGGGGGCGTGTTGCTCCTGGCCCCGCCCCTTTTGCGATCCGAATCACTCATTTTGATGATTCGGATGATTCGACTCACAAAATAGATTCGGATCAAAGATCCGAATCTTTCATGATCCGGACAACACTAGAAGGAAGGCGAATAGGCTAACTGCTCTAGTAATGGTCATCTGTGTCTAGGAGAACTCATGGAGAAGCAAGTGATTTGTTTGATCAGCGGATAGATTTGCAAAGCTCTGTTTTTCTGTGATCACATCCTGATTTAGCACATGATCATGCCTAGCAAATCAGAAACTTCCATATCTGTCAACTGTCTCCATGTCTTCTCCTAGACATGACCATCACTAAACTGCTGCCTCCATTGTGGATTCACCTGCACTCAGTTGTCTATTATTAACATCACTAGCTGGTGGTGAGTGCTACGCTGTGAGGGGCAGGAGTGCATGCACTATCTTTCTGGCCATCGCACATGCCAAGCCACTACAAATGCTGTATCGCTGAAAAAGCATGTGCCGATGCACGTGTGGCCAATCCGGGGGGGGGGGGGGGGTGTATTATTATAGATCATCATAAATATACTGATTGGCTGGATATTGTAATGGTTAAGGGCTCTGCCTCTGACACAGGAGACCTGGGTTAAAATCTCCTCTCTTCCTGTTTAGTAAGCCAGCACCTATTCGGTAGGAGACCTTGGGCAAAACTCCCTAACACTCAGGGCCGGATTTAAAGCTAGGGAGCCTATAGGCACATTAGTTTTGGCGCCTTAAACCCTGCCCCTCAGTACAGGCCACACCCACAACTTACTCCCTCTTTTACCTATTATATTAACCATGCAAGGTAATGCAGCCATAACCAAACTCAAGTAGAGTATACCAACAGTATGCAGATAATACCAAAGATATGTATTACCAACAACAAACAGAAAAAGCTTCTAGATTAGCCACCCTGGCGTTCTATTAAGATCGCCAAGGTGGATGCGCAGCACTATTTTTTTTTCTTTCTATCATGTAGCTAGCCTAGCACTAGCTACATGATTCCCCCCTCCCTTCCGCATCCCTCCCACCCCTCCGATCGCCGCCGGCGCACTTGCCCATAAGGAAATCCCGTTCTGAACGGGATTTCCTTTAGGGCTTCCCCCGTTGCCATGACGACGATCGTGATGACGTCATACGTCGTGACGTCATCCGGAGTCCCGATCCACCCCGCAGCACTGCCTGCCACTGATTGGCCAGGCTGCGCACGGGGTCTCGGGGGGGGCCTCTAACACGGCGGGTAGCGGTGCATCGGCGGCAATCAGAGTGGACACGCAGCAAACAAAGTGCTCGGTGCGTGTTTTAAAAAAAAAATGAAGAAAATCGGCCCAGCGGGGTCTGAGCGGCGCCCTCCGGCGGTAATGGACGAGCTGAACTCATCATTACCGCCAAGGAGGTTAATGATTAGAAGGGGATTTAGGTGTGGCCATGTAGGTTAGTGTTAATTTAGGGTTAGGCAACAATTTGGTGTTTGGAGGAATTTTGTCTGGCATTCTACAGTAATGTTTAATACCTCAAAAACCTGTAACGGATGCAGCCTCTGTGGAACCACAAGGCTCAGCATGTCCTACACGTCAGTGAGATCTAGGGATGATCCTAGGGATCCCACAAACGAATGCTCCGAAAAAAAACACGGATTTGAAACAGTGGACCGCAGCATGGGGGTTTAAAGAGACTCTGTAACAAAAAAAAGTTCCCCTGGGGGGCACCCATCTCGGGAGGGGGAAGCCTCAGGGTCCCAATGAGGCTTCCCCCCCCCCCCCTGTAACTGCAGGCAATCCAGCGCTGGCTCCCCCGAAGTCTCAGACAATCCAGGGTCGACAAGCCTGACAAGCTACATTTATTTACCTTCCCTGGCTCCAGCGGGGCGCTGTTGCGGCTCTCAGCACGGAGATAGGCGGAAATAGCTGATCTCCGTCGGGTCCACTTTACTACGCAGGTGCAGGAGACTTGCTCCTGCGCAGTAGAGCGGGCCGACAACGATCGAGTATTTCCGTTTATCTCCAAGCGGAGAGCCGGGAAGGTAAATATTTACATCCCCACCATTTCAGGAGCTTTTTCGCTGCCGCCGTGGGACACAGGAGGACGGGGGAAGCCTCAATAAGATCCAGAGGCTTCCCACACCCGAGGTGAGTACCCCCCTGGGGAACTTTTTCTCGTTACAGGTTTTCTTTAAAGGGATACTGTAGGGGGGTCGGGGGAAAATGAGTTGAACTTATCCGGGGCTTCTAATGGTCCCCTGCAGACATTCTGTGCCCGCGCAGCCAGTCACCAATGCTCCAGGCCCGCCTCCGGTTCACTTCTGGAATTTCAGATTTTAAAGTCTGAAAACCACTGCGCCTGCATTGCCGTGTCCTCGTTCCTGCTGATGTGACCAGGAGCGTACTGCGCAGACACACACCATACTGGGCCTACGCAGTATGCTCCTGGTGACATCAGCAGGATCGAGGACATGGCAACGCAGGTGAGTGGCTGCGTGGGCACAGGATGTCTGCGGGGGACCATTAGAATCCCCGGGTAAGTTCAACTCATTTTCCCCCGACCCCTCTACAGTGTCCCTTTAAGTCACCTTTGACACCTCATGTGTGCGCTACCCTCCATGGTGCGTTTCAGCTCACCATCTACTTCCTCTTTTTGGGCTGTGAAGGAGGGAGTATTGTGAGCTGGAGGGCAGCGCACGGAGGAGGTGTCAGGAGTGATCTAACCCCTCATGCCGCGACCTGCTGTGCTTCAAGTTTGTGTTCTGTTCCAAGTCATTGAGAACAGCATATAGATGCGGAACGTTCATCCCTAGTGAGATCAAACTGAGAGGCTGCATTGTACACAGAGAGGCTGCATTGTACACAGAGAGGCTGCATTGTACACAGAGATGCTGCATTGTACACAGATAGGCTGCATTATACACAGTGAGGCTGCATTGTACAGTGAGGCTGCATTGTACAGTGAGGCAGCATTGTACACAGAGAGGCTGCATTATACACAGAGAGGCTACACTGAGAGGCTGCACTATACACATAGAGGCTGCATTGTACACAGAGAGGCAGCATTGTACACAGAGAGGCAGCATTGTACACAGAGAGGCAGCATTGTACACAGAGAGGCTACACTGAGAAGCTGCACTATACACAGAAAGGCTGCATTGTACACAGAGAGGCTACACTGAGAGGCTGCATTGTACACAGAGAGGCTGCGTTGTACGCAGAGAGGCTGCACTATACACAGAGATGCTGCATTATACACAGAGAGGCTGCATTATACACAGAGAGGCTGCATTGTACACAGAGATGCTGCATTGTACACAGAGAGGCTGCATTGTACACAGAGAGGCTGCATTATACACAGGTTGCATTGTACACAGAGAAGCTGCATTGTACACAGAGAAGCTGCATTGTACACAGAGAGGCCACACTGTACACAGAGAGGCTGCATTGTACACAGAGAGGCTGCATTGTACACAGAGAGGCTGCATTATACACAGGTTGCATTGTACACAGTGAGGCTGCATTGTACACAGTGAGGCTGCATTGTACACAGAGAAGCTGCATTGTACACAGAGAAGCTGCATTGTACACAGAGAAGCTGCATTGTACACAGAGAGACGCTGCATTGTACACATTGAGAGAGGCTGCATTGTACACAGAGAGGCTGCATTGTACACAGAGAGGCTGCCTTGTACACAGAGAGGCTGCCTTGTACACAGAGAGGCTGCATTGTACACAGAGAGGCTGCATTATACACAGAGGCTGCACTATACACAGAGAGGCTGCATTGTACACAGAGAGGCTGCATTGTACACAGAGAGGCTGCATTGTACACAGAGAGGCGGCACTGTACACAGAGAGGCGGCACTGTACACAGAGAGGCGGCACTGTACACAGAGAGGCGGCACTGTACACAGAGAGGCTGCACTATACACAAAGAGGCTGCACTATACACTTAGGCCTTGTTCACATTGCAGGTGTTTCTGTAAAATTTTAAACATGGGCGATTTTCAAAATTTGACTGAAAGCGCTTGTGCAATGATTCTCTATGAGAGAGTTCATATCAGAGCGGTTCTTTTGCATTCAGCTTTGAAAAGCGGTGCTTGGGCCATTTTTGAGGCGATTTGCCTTAATGGAAAGTATAGGAAAAACGCAAAATGCTCAAAAAATCGTTTTGACAATCAATTGCGTGAGCGTTATTTTATTTTTTCCGGATCAAAAGATGGAAGCGCTATGCAAAAGCGCTTACAAAAATGCCCACAAAAATGAGCGAACGCGCAGAAAATCGCAGAAAAAAACGTGGAAGACAAAAAAGCTCTGTACTCCTGTCATCCAAACAGCGGCGGCAGCACAATCAAAAGGGGCTGTGTTCGACGATCAGGAAGACAGGCGGTATATTACCACGTGAGCCGCTTCTCCCACAGCAGACGCCTGCAGGCATGTGCCTACAGTGCCTAGTGCGAACACCGGCCTTGCTAACACTGCTACTGCCTATAGAGCATGTCTTAGTGCCTGCAGCTCTAGCGCAATATAAATGTTCTGTGTCTGTATGTACATTTAAAGGACAACTGAAGTGAGAAGAATATGGACGCTGCCATATTTATTTCCTTTTAAACTATACCAGTTGCATGACAACCCTGCTGATCTATTTAGCTGCAGTAGTGTTTGAATGACACCAGAAACAGGCATGTGGCTAATCATGCCAGAAACGCCTGATCCCAGCGTTAGCTTGTTCAAGGTCTAAAGCTAACGCTGGGAATACACGGTTCGTTTTTGAGTTATTTCGATGGCACGATAGATCATTTACGACATGTCCGATTTCCCGTTCGATCGTTTCCCCGCTCGATTTCTGATAGAAGTGAATGGAAAAAGATGAGAAAAATTAGCGGAAGATAATAGAATTGAGCGTCAGAAACAAACCGTGTATTCCCAGCCTTAAAGTATTACAGACAGAGGATCAGCAGGATAGCCAAACAACTGGTATTTCTTAACAGGAAATAAATATAGCAGCCTCCATATCCCTCTCGTTACAGTTGTCCTTTAAAGTGGGTTATATGAACTCGCCCACCTCCTGGTCACTGGAGAGCAGAGGGGATGATGTCAGAAGGGTGTGGCAAAAGAGAGGGAGTTTCATATCCTTCAAATCAACCCATCCTGGGCGTGGCTGAACCAAAAAGAGCCAAAGTCATCTCTACTACCCTCCACATATAAGCTATTAAACAATCCAATCCCCCAAACCTCACCTGAAAAGTAATACGTTCTTTATGGGCTCAGGACACAGTCTATTGGTAGATCCTTTATTATTATCTTTATCTCTATACCGGGGTGAAATAATGACACAATAGACACAGGTTCCGTTCATATTTCACTCAGAGATTTATTCGCTGTTTACTTTCTTTTATACTGATAACATGTTCACATTGCCAAGTAAACACCTATAATGTGACATGAAACTTAATACATGAACACCTGCAGATGCATCGGTTTTGTACTAGCTGATAAGAAGAAGTTTGAATTTGATACAGTAGCTACATGCACAAGTTCAGATATGAAACATCTCTCACTGGAAAAATCTCAAGAACATTCTAGTCAGATAAGGATCATCATGTAGGAGTACAACGTCATTGGGCATAATAGTCACTAGTCCAGTATCAATGCAATGTAACATTTCTTTGCTTATTACTTAGGTAAAAAAACATCTGGTAATAAACGCTGGTCTTTTAATGAGCAACATTTCCCGGCAAACTTCCGCAGTTCGCCAGCTCACCTTAGCAGCGAACAGTACTTGCTGCTCATGCCAGCCCTATACTTTTCCATAGGGCCATTCTTTGACCCTTCCCCCTGAAGTTGGGTGGGACCGACCTGATCACCACTCGGGCCACTTTCCCCCTATAAAAGGCACGATCTCGGCTACCATTTTACAGTCTGCCTTAGTTACTGTAGGGAGCGGAGTTGCTGCTTGCTGTGCTGCATATACAGGGACAGCGTAAATAATCTGTATTGTATATATTGTGCTGTGTAGCTGCGTCCTAGGTGCTCTGCTTCTTGCAGTGCACCAACTAGGGACCCCAATAGTCAATTTGAGGCCTCATTCTGAGTAGATAGACCAATCAAAGTGCGGGGACAATGTCCTATAAAGTGATTGGACCCACAGGAGCTCAGGACGAGTGGAGCTCTCGTCATTGCCAATTAGCATGCATAAGTTGGTAGCACTCGCTATGCTACTCTGATAAGGCATGTTAACTCCGATAAGGCATGCTATTTGCTATAGTGAATCAATACTAGGGATGGGACGAATCCACAATTTCTTCGAATCCGAATCCGGATCCGAATCTAAAAAGGTTCTCGAATATCTCGAACCTTTCGAATCCCGAATCTAACGAATCCTGCACATACGAATTGTGCGATCCGTGGTATAGTTGCCCGCAGTATAGGTAGCGAGGTAAAGGTGCCTTCAGTATAGCTAGCTAGGTATGGGTGCCTTCAATATTGGTAGCTTTCAGTATAGGTAGCAAGGTATATGGGCCTTCAGTATAGGTAGAAAGGTATATGGGCCTTCAGTATAGGTAGCAGGGTATATAGGCCTTCAGTATAGGTAGCAGGGTATATGTGCCTTCAGTATAGGTAGCAGGGTATATGTGCCTTCAGTATAGGTAGCAGGGTATATGGGCCTTCAGTATAGGTAGCAGGGTATATGGGCCTTCAGTATAGGTAGCAGGGTATAGGGGCCTTCAGTATAGGTAGCAGGGTATAGGGGCCTTCAGTATAGATAGCAGGGTATATGTGCCTTCAGTATAGGTAGCAGGGTATATAGGCCTTCAGTATAGGTAGCAAGGTATATGTGCCTTCAGTATAGGTAGCAGGGTATATGGGCCTTCAGTATAGGTAGCAGGGTATATGGGCCTTCAGTATAGGTAGCAGGGTATAGGGGCCTTCAGTATAGATAGCAGGGTATATGTGCCTTCAGTATAGATAGCAGGGTATATGTGCCTTCAGGATAGGTAGCAGGGTATATGTGCCTTCAGTATAGGTAGCAGAGTATATGTGCCTTCAGTATAGGTAGCAAGGTATATGGGCCTTCAGTATAGGTAGCAGGGTATATAGGGCTTCAGTATAGGTAGCAGGGTATATGTGCCTTCAGTATAGGTAGCAGGGTATATGTGCCTTCAGTATAGGTAGCAGGGTATATGGGCCTTCAGTATAGGTAGCAGGGTATATGGGCCTTCAGTATAGGTAGCAGGGTATAGGGGCCTTCAGTATAGATAGCAGGGTATATGTGCCTTCAGTATAGGTAGCAGGGTATATGGGCCTTCAGTATAGGTAGCAGGGTATATGGGCCTTCAGTATAGGTAGCAGGGTATAGGGGCCTTCAGTATAGATAGCAGGGTATATGTGCCTTCAGGATAGGTAGCAGGGTATATGTGCCTTCAGTATAGGTAGCAGAGTATATGTGCCTTCAGTATAGGTAGCAGGGTATATGGGCCTTCAGTATAGGTAGCAGGGTATATGTGCCTTCAGTATAGGTAGCTGGGTATATGTGCCTTCAGTATAGGTAGCAGGGTATATGTGCCTTCAGTATAGGTAGCAGGGTATATGTGCCTTCAGTATAAGTAGCAGGGTATATGTGCCTTCAGTATAGGTAGCAGGGTATATGGGCCTTCAGTATAGGTAGCAGGGTATAGGGGCCTTCAGTATAGGTAGCAGGGTATATGGGCCTTCAGTATAGGTAGCAGGGTATATGGGCCTTCAGTATAGGTAACAGGGTATATAGAGGCCTTAAGTATAGGTAGGTATGTAGGTAGGTATAGGGGCCTTTAGGTAGGTAAAGGGACCTTCAGTATAGGTAGCAGGGTATAGGGCCTTAAGTATAGGTAGGTATGTAGGTAGGTATAGTGGCCGGTAGGTAGGTAGGTAGTATAGGGGGCCTTTAGGTAGGTATAGTGCCCGGTAGGTAGGTAGGTACGTATAGGGGGCCTTTAGGTAGGTATAGTGGCAGGTAGGTAGGTAAAGTGGTAGGTAGGTAGGTGTCGTTCCCCCCCGTGCCTCCTCCGCTCACCCCCATGGCCTCCTCCGTCCCCCGTGCCTCCTCGCTCACCCCTGCATAAGTATCAACTCACATGTCCAGTGGAGCGTAGAGCGGCAGACCTCGTCCTTACTTCTCGGTTCCCTCTAGTGGCCGGACTGGCTTTTACTGATGACGTCATTGTAAAAGCCGTCACTAGAGGGAACCAGGAAGTCAGCGAGAGGTCTGCCGCTCTGTCTGCGCTCCACTGGACGGGTGAGTTGATACAAAGTATGCGGGCGGCCGGGCGGAGGAGGTGCGGGGCGGTCGGAGGAGGCGCGGGTCGGAGGAGGACGAGTGCGAGCGGCGGATGCGCGGCGATGCAGCGTCGGGATTCGGCGGATTCGTAAAGTGGAAAATGGCGTCGGGATTCGAATCCACGAATCTCGAATATTTCCCAATATTCGAGGGATTCGTGGATTCGCCGGATTCGTCGTCCCATCTCTAATCAATACCATTGTGTCCTTTAAAGAAATACAGTGTCACAGACTTTTGTGTCACTGAGTGATTATTGCACAGCGTTAGAAAAAGAACACAGCTTTGTCACCTAACCATATTGTGAGTTTTTTCTGAGATAACAGACAGTCAGTGTGTTGGTGAAGTGTCACAGACATTTTTGACATTACTCCTTGGCTGGTCACTCACAAAACCAGACATGACAAGCAAAGGCCAGCCAAATAATGGAGGTTCTAGTTTGTGGTGGTGAGTCATCCCGCGGTAGTGTGATCTTCTGCAGAAGAAAGCCATTACTTTCCAGAATGCAGAAGAGGTGGTTCACCTCTTCTACCTGTTCTGCTGCCAACGTTCCTGCACCTTCCTCTGCTGTGGTGAAGTGTTACACCACCTCCACCATCACAGCCCATCCAACTGAATTTGATTGCTCAGAGGAGCTATTTCCCCAGTCATTAATGAACCAGAGTGACACACAAGTGTTCTTGCCATCAGATGAAGGAGAGGAGCAAGGCAGACACTCAGACAATTCCCCAGGTCACCACAAGGTGTAATGTACCTGCTGCTGCAGCCTACTGTCAGCTTGAAACTGTAAGGGATGAGGGTGATGAGGATGTGGTGATGGATGGCTCATGGGTGCCCACAAGAGGGGAACAGGAGGAGGAGAGTTCAGAGGGAGAGGCCAAGTCTCACAGAGAGAGGAAAAGGGTAGGAGGTAGGGAGAGGTCACAGGGGACAGGAGGCAAACAGCAAGTTGCGACAACATCACCAGGGGTCAGACAGCCACCGCGCCGGTAACTTTTACCGGTACTAGACCAGCTCTACAAGGCTCTTTAGTGTGGGAATATTTCTATGTGTCTGCTGCTGACAAAACTAACACTATCTGCATCCTGTGTCAAGAGAAACGTAGTCATGGGAAGGCCAGCATGCATGTAGTAACTACTCTGAGAAGGCACCTTATTTCCCATCACAAGGCCCTGTGGCATAAAGCCCTTAAGGCAAGAAGCACTCAAAGCAGAAGCCAGCATCCTTGTGATTCACCTTATGCCTCCTCCTCTCTCTCAGCTCAATGTCACCAGGGGTGAGACAGCCACTGCGCTGGTCACTTTTACCGGCACTAGACCAGCTCAACAAGGCTCTTTAGCAGGGATGAGCACCAGAAGAAATCTGAATGAGTTTCATTCGGATTTCATCCTCCTAAATAGTGCACCTGAGCGGGTGTGTGTGAGGGGTTAAACTTATTCAGCAGCCGTCTTGTTTAACCCATCCCACGCTGCATTCCAAGCTGTGTCACGTGACTACAAACACTTCATCCTTCCGGGTTGAAGGAGTAAGTGTTTGTAGTCACGTGACGCGGTTTGGAATGCAGTGTGGGACATGCCGTGGGATGGGTTAAACAAGACGGCTGCTGGGTACCCCCCGCAAACACCCACTCAGGTGCACTAATTAGGAGGATAAAATCCAAATGAAACTCATTTGGATTTCATCCAAATTTAATCCGGAGAGCATCACTGCTCTTTAGTGTGGAAATATTTCTATGTGTCTGCCGCTGACAAAACTAACACTATCTGCATCCTGTGTCAAGAGAAACTTAGTTGTGGGAAGACCAGCACGCATGTAGTAACTACTCTGAGAAGGCACCTTGTGTCCCATCACAAGGCCCTGTGGCATGAAGCCCTTAAGGCAAGAAGCACTCAAAGCACAAGCCAGCATCCTTGTGATCCACCTTATGCCTCCTTCCCTCCCTCGTTCTCAGCTTTCCTCCGCTCCGCCTTCCAGCCTGCCCGCTTCATGGTCACCGCCACAGAGTCAACATTCCATCCCTAAGATGTTCAAGTGGAAAAAATGATGGCGCCAAGTAACCCCCTTGCCCAGCATGGTAAAAATAAACCAAACGAGTGCTCTGAGACTGGCAAAAAGTTGCAATCACACTGTCCTATTCAGGACAGGTCTCACCTGGAATGTAGTGGCTGTCAGTAAGGCTCAGCCTTAGTCAGCTTGTGTCCCTCTTGGATGGAAGTCAGTGGACCAAGCTCTCCAGTCAGTATGATACCTCAGTGAGGAGTCCAGGATGCAGGAAGGGAGGCGCGGCGTAGCTAGAAGCAACAGTTTCTCACCTTAGAGGGAATCCACAGCGGAGGGAAAGGTGTCGGCCTGTCTCAGTGTCGCTAGCAGCTGTCGGCTGTAAGGAGGGCTGAGAAGTCACGTGATTGTTAGGGATGGCATACCATGACTATATCAAAGGATTATGGGGAACAGAAACTGACTAAAAGTCACTTTATTGGGCTAACAGTCAACATGTTTCCTGGAGGAAACATCCTCCTTTTCTTCAGATCAAGATATTATAAAAAATAATGGTGGCATGCAAATTTATACATGATGCATTTCATTTCAAGCCTGCTCAATCAGCGCCAATGTGTGTGTGTGTGTGTGTGTGGGGGGGGGGGGGGGGGCAGCTATGCAAAAGCTTTAATGCATATTCATAGGGCTTTCAGGGAATAAAGACAGCCCCATGAGAGGGAATTACTGATTAAATTAAAATATAATTAAAGGGTAATGAATTTTGAAAGCTGAACTTGTTAGAATAGGGCAGTTAATGCTGTCATGTCTGAAGAAGGACTCCCATATCAAATCCATAAATCCATTAAGAACACAGACTGTAGTGGGTGGCAACTTTATTAGACTTTTGGTACAAACTGAAGGACATGCTACCAGACTCAACAAGGGTGGCCAAAATACAGCACACCAAGTTGAGACAGATGCTGTATATCGCTTTTCAGGTAGGTAGTAGCACAAGAAAAACATTTTCAGCCAAAGCGGTGCCAGTAACACCCCCCGCCTGCAAGAACAGTGCAATTTCATGCTAAAGGTGAGGTAGCGATCATGTCCGATATGAGGTCCTTCTCCTGCACAAAGCCTCAACAGGGTACTTCTGGATCCATCCTCAGAGAACGCCTCCACCAGCAGGTATCCGACTACTTTGGGTTAACGATCATTGCAGACAATCTGAGGAGCAAGGAACCTCTGGACGTTTGGGTGTGTAGGCTTGACCTGTGGCCAGAGCTGTCACAATTTGCCATGGAGCTGTTGGCTTGCACCGCCTAAAGTGTCCTATCAGAAACGACATTCAGTGCAGCTGGAGGGATCATGACAGACAAGCAAAGTCGCCTAGCACACAACAGTGTTGATTACTTGACATTAATAAAAATGAACGTGTCGTGGATACCAGAGGGTTACAGCACACATGTGTAATATGACCCTAATTAAATTTCTATGCATTACTACCCTGGTGCATCGCCAGTTACTCCAGGTTCCATGTTCGCCCTGGACACAGGCACCATCTGCTACCACCCAGCATGTCATTTAGTTCTTCCATTGGCTTTATCCCCCCCCCAAAAAAAAAAATAAAAAAATATATATATATATATACAGTGTATATATATATATATATATATATATATATATATATATATATATATATATATATATATATATATATATATATATATATATATATATATATATATATATATATATATATATATATATATATATATTTTATTACCCTGGCGTATGACACTTCTGGCCTATCTCATACATAGCCTGAAATTCAAATTTTTAATTGCCAGGTAACTGCTCAATTTTTCAGGGCTCACCTAGTGTGGCTGCTTATTCACATGTTTATGCTGGTAACTGCTCAATTTTTCAGGCCTTACCTAGTGTGGCTGCTTATTCAAAGGTTTATGCAGGTAACTGCTCAATTTTTCAGGCCTTACCTAGTGTGGCTGCTTATTCACATGTTTATGCAGGTAACAGCTCAATTTTTCTGGCCTTACCTAATGTGGCTGCTACAGTATTTTACATGTTTCAGTAGGTAACTGCTCAATTTTTCAGGAATCACCTAGCGTAGCTGCTATTTCTAATTTGAAAAGTGTCATGGACATAACGGAATACAAGGAAGAAATTCCTGTAATCTCCCATGATGCAGCAGGACACCATCTGTGTAAGCAGGAAGCAACAAGACGAGTAGAGATAACAGATGCCCGACTCACAAGACATGATGACCTCTCAGGTGTAAAGCCACCCTGGCATACAGGCAACCTAAAAGTAGACAGCACCAATCTTGGTACATTGCCAGCCCACAGGAAACTGGAGATTGCAGAGTCCACCGTTCTTAACAACACCTGCGGAACCCAACAAGGTGACATCTGCAAAATATATAGGCATCAATTCACCAAGCATTACCGCATTCGGTAATGCTGAAAACAACTGATTTTACCAATCACTTCATCGTGGCTGTTACCGCATGGAAAGAGAGATTCAAAATGAGCAGAGGCAGTATAACAAAACATGTCCATCTAAAGGGATGCCAGAATGCCTCGTACTATTGTACTGCTGTCTCAACTCACACTCTTCCGCTGTTACGATAACTGGGCTTCGGGAACCTCTACTGCACCTGCGAAAATGCTTATGGATTAGCACACAAAAGTCTAAAATACTGAATGTGGTATTTTCCCAACTTGTTTTTTTGTTTATTGAACAGCCTTGATGAATTGACGCCATAGTAATTTGTTACAAGTATCATTTTTATAGAACAAACGCTACTGTACAGACAAGAACTGAATTGATGATACTCCTTTAGAAAATGAAAATAACAATTCCACTCTGTACGTATGAAAAGAATGTTCTGTATTCACATTAGTATATACAGAGTATATGCAAATAATAAGTAGACACTGATATGATCGTAATACTGTACTTCTAGCATTCAAATCTAGTAACATGTCATGTTATCAAGTAAAATATGATATAAAATGAATTATCCAAGTGTAAGCCAGCCAGCCAGCCTTCATCCAATCTTACCAAGCATAATATTCAGAGCCACTCAGTTATACACAAAATAAAGTCATCACAGATGCATCTGCTACTTTATTCATCTGAATTTTTATAATATTCTTGGACCTTGTGGTAGCCTTCTGCTTCAAACCTTTGGAAATGTTTTTTTCTCATATATTATCCCAATACACACATTTTTAAGAAACATCATCAAATTCCCCAGCTAACTTGAAGTGAAAATAAACTCAACAGATAATGAATAGTATATGTAGTACCAATGGTATACAGAACTTTCCTGGAGTCTCACATTCTTATTTTCACTTTATGGGGTTAAATGTTAACTCTGAATTGTGCACTCTCTTTTTATTAGGATTGTTTGTTCAGCTAGATAAATGTGTTTTGGCTTTTTATTTACTCTTCAGGAGAGCCGTGGCGACATGGGACAGCAGATCCTGCCTCATTTGCAGAGATGAAGCGCCTGGGTTATTAACCCCTGCAATGGAGGTGGAACAGAATAAATAGAATTACAGACATGGAGGAGATAATTTTGGCAGCCCAGGATAAGATGGAAGTTCACATCAAGATATGTGCTCTTTGGTAAAAAAAAAAATACAAGACACCAAGAAATATAATGATGTGATGTGGGGGAGTAATTGAAGGAAAATTTTAGAGTATTGTACCTGATCCAATTTGTTCTCTGTCCCTTTCTTCTCTCTTTTTTTTTCCTTTTTTCCCCCACTGTTTTCTTGTAGCTTTCTCCTCTTTCTCTGTCCTTTCTCTGAAGCTGAGAACCTTTCAAGGTTGGAGCTATGATTAAGGACTGACAGTCCGAAACATGTCAGCTATGTAATGCTTGCCGTGGTTGTTTTTGGATACGTCCATAAATAAAAGATCAACGTTCTACTGATAATTGCGGACCTTTCTTCTTCTCCTTCTGACTTTGGACTTGCTGCCCAGGGTGAGCACTGCAGTGGAGGTTGGTGGAGTGGAGCGGTGTTCACCCTGTGATGCATGTTGGAGCATATCATGTACAAGATTAAAATATTCTAATCTACTCCTCACAGCTTTTACCCCTGTATACTCTATTCAACAGGCAAGGAATTGGCGTCTTAACGATTCAATCCTTATCAATCCATCTAATATAGCCACCTTAAATGAAGAAATGTCCTCCTATTTTGCCTTCAATGCCCTTCCGGATACTCCCCCAGCTTTAATTTGGTGTGCACATAAACTGGTCATTTGAGGCAAGCTAATTCAATTAGCATAACAGGCTAAAAGAGCTAATACTGAAATGTTGTCTAACCTGGAATATAATTTGAACAGACTGGTAGCAGAGCATCAGAGACATTCTTCTCTATACATTTACAAGCTTATTAAGGATGTGAAATAACAAATACCGGTAAATGTTCTTCTTTCTAGGTCTTTCAAATGGACTCAGTCCAAATTTCATAAATTCATGAATAAGCCAAATAGATGGCTTGCTCAGAGACTTCGACAGCAGCAACTGATCAACCATGTTCAGAAGATTAAACTCCCTGATGGGTCAGTTACCAGCAAACCTGCCAAGATTTATCAAGCATTTCATTCTTTTTACCAAAATCTTTATACTGAGCCTAACCCCGGAGGTGCCGGGGGTCTGGAGGAGTTTTTAAGTTCAGTTAAAACACCAGTCCTTACTGCAGAATCTGCTAAAGCTCTGAATGTTCCTGTCTCTGATGAAGAAATCCTGTCTACAATCAAAACATTAAAAAATAAGGCTCCTGGGCCTGATAGTCCTGTATTATAAAACATTTAGATACTTGCATCTCCCCCACCTTAAATCTTTATAGAACTCTATTTTAAAAGGCAAGGAGGTTCGCCCAGAGTTCTTATCTTCTTTCTCCCCAAGAATTACCGCCCCATATCCCTTTTAAATTATGATTATAAAATGTTAACTTCTATTTTGGCACAAAGACTTAATAAGGTTTTGGGAGCCCTGGTGCATTGGGACCAGGTGGGCTTTGTCCCTTCTAGACAAGCCTCGGATAATGTTCAGCGATTAGCTAATATAATACATCATGCTAATTTACATAATCACCCTCTAACTATATTGGCTCTTGATATCGAGAAGGCTTTTGATAGTCTTGCCTGGTCCTACATGCACAGGGCTCTAGCTAAATTTGGTATAATGGGTTACTTTGCTCAAGCCATTAAAATTCTATATTCTCGTCCTACCACTACCCTTAAATTGCCCATATATAATCCTACTCCAGTAAATATATCTAGAGGAACACGTCTAGGGTGCCCTCTCTCCTCGGCCCTTTTCGCCTTGGCGATGGAGTCACTAGCAATTAAAATAAGATTCAGTTTGGACCTTTGGGGCTACTCCATTCATGGCAGCTCTTATAAGGCCTGTTTTTTTTGCTGATGACTTGGCTTTAACCCTTACAAATCCAGTAGTTTCAATACCTAACCTACTGCGCCTCCTAGGCACTTTTGGCTCTATATTGGGTTTGACCTTGAATGTCTCCAAGTCAGAGGTTCTTTTCTGTCATACACCGCTCCATACTCAGAGGGCTGTCGTGGCCTCCACCGGGTTTCAACATAAGACCCACTATATTAAATATTTGGGAATAAAAATTACAAATTCTTTTTCTAAGATTTTTGATCCAAATTATACTCCACTAATTTCCCAGCTCCTTCACTTACTTCGAACTTGGACTTACTTTCCCATTTCATAGAGTGGGAGAATCCATGCTATTCGAATGACCTAACTCCCGAAGATTTTGTATTACTTCCCAGTTCTCCCGGTGTCGGTCAAGACAGCCAAGCTGAAGCCCCTTCAATTAGCTATATATGATTTCATCTGGAGATCTAAAAGACCTATCATTTCTAAGAAATGTCTCCATTTTCCCCGTTCTAGGGGTGGCCTCTCGGTCCCTCTCCTTATAAATTACTATAGGGCTGCCCAACTAGCTCATATACCACCTATGTTCACTTAGCATCAGGTACCTGTCTGGGTTCGAATAGAAAGATACCTTTTATACCCATATAATCTTACCTCAGTTATTTGGTCTTCTCTGGCAAAGCCCCAATCTATAGCCCATGGCTCGCCTTGCACTAGACTTACTCTATCAATATGGAAAGCATTTCTCTTTAAAATTTTTCTTCAGGGGAATCCTTCACTATATACTGATCTTCGTGGGTCACCTGATTTTACACCAGGCCTGGACCCCTCCTTTAAAGGGATACTGTAGGGGGGTGGGGGAAAATGAGTTGAACTTACCCGGGGCTTCTAATGGTCCCCCGCAGCCATCCTGTGCCCACGCAGCCACTCACCGATGCTCCGGCCCCGCCTCCGCTTCATATCTGGAATTTCAGACTTTAAAGTCTGAAAACCACTGCGCCTGCGTTGCCGTGTCATCGCTCCCACTGACATCACCAGGAGTGTACTGCGCAGGCCCAGTATGGTCTGTGTCTGCGCAGTATGCTCCTTGTGACATTAGCTGGAGCAAGGACACGGCAACACAGGTGCAGTGGTTTTCAGACTTTAAAGTCTGAAATTCCAGAAGTGACCCGGAGGCGGGGCCGGAGCATCAGTGAGTGGCTGCGTGGGCACAGGATCTCTGCGGGGGACCATTAGAAGCCCCGTGTAAGTTCAACTCATTTTCCCCCGACCCCCTACAGTATCCCTTTAACTGGCTATATGATTCCCAACAACACTACTGTTTAAAACATTTCACTACTGGTGATAAACTCCTCCAAATTTATCATTATATTAAAACCTTGGTCCCCTGGGTAAATTGGATAGGTCTGTCACTTAATTCGAGGATTGGTGTATGTCTAGACCTTTGGAGGGTGGCATTATCTCCTATTTATATGCTGAGCTCTCTATAGTGGGTAATAATCCTATCCTACCTACATTATCTGCCTGGAGTACGGATTTGTCGCCCTCATATACCCCACAGACATGGTCCTCTTGGTCTCTATTTAGGGGAAGTTTATTCTACTCTACAATCGAAACTAACACTAAGCTTCTCCACCGTGCATACTTGACACCTTCTAGACTCCATACAATTTCCCCTAATAGCAAGTCCTGTTTTAGAGGATGTCCTGATGATGGTACCCTCTATCATATCTGGTGGACATGCCCTAAAGCCTTTTTTTTTCTGGAATAAAATCTCCAGTATCATTACAAAAGTAATCAAACGCCCCTTCACTAAACATCCAGCCATACTTCTAGTGGGTTATAAGAAATCTTCTACAAAATTTCCTGCTCACCGCTTGTTTCAATTTATAGCCATGACTGCTAAATCATACCTTGCATCACAATGGCGGCAACCCAGACTGGTACTTGAAAGGGAACCAGAGCTGAAAAAATAAATATTTTATACATACCTGGGGCTTCCTCCAGCCCCATACGCGCTGATAGATCCCCCGCCACTGTCCTCCTCTGCCCGCAGCTACGAGAACCGACTCCCCGCTGTTCCGTCAGTCGGAGCCAGTCTAAGCGTAGCAAAAGTGCACTCTTTGCGTATCTCTGCAGCAGTGTATGGAGAGACCTAGAGGGCGCACTTCTTCTGCGTAGGCCGGCTCCTATGACGTCAGCGACAGGAGCCGGTTCTCGTTGATGTGGGCAGCGGTGGATAGCGGCGTGGAAACTATCAGCGCGTATGGGGCTGGAGGAAACACCAGGTATGTATAACTTCTTTTTCATTTTTTCAGCTAGGATACATCTCTGGTACCCTTTAAACCTGTAATACAGAGAATCCATAGACTTATGGTCTACGAGAGAATGCTAGCAATGACTTGTGATAGAATGGACCAGTTCCAGAAGACCTGGGATCCATGCCTGGAATATGCTGATGCTTAAGGACTCCGCTACTTGATTTACTTTCGTAATACATATCTAAGTGCAATTTCTTTGCAGGACAAATAAGTCATAGGTCTAATAACCCCTTTCTAAGTCATTACAACTTTGAAAATAACCACACTAACGTTTTTTATTCTTTTTGTTATTTCTATGCTTTGTTTTATTGTTCTTTTCTGTTGTTTATCATTTTTCTTCTTGATGGAAATTATGGAGATAGTTTGTATTTTTCTGATACGTTTGTATTCTACAAATACCTTTTCAATCGTGAAAATATATTTTGTAGACTGCAATTAATGCCTTTTTGCATAAGATTTTTCAATAAAAACTTTTTGAAAACTAAGATGAATATATTCTGATTTTAAGGATTTGGGCCTATTGTTTAGAGATTTCATTACGGACCTCTCTGCTAGTTCAGTCTGAGCTGTATTGCAGCTAGTAAAACCCCAACATGTTCATATATATGTCACTGTGATATTCCATGCAAACTGTATTGTGTTCATTTTAGCTATTACTGTCCGCTTTGGTAGAATTACATCTTTGCTTTGATTTTTGTATGGCACATTTGGCGATTGCAATATTTTTTTTATATAATTGCTGGAATCAATAAAGCTAAAATGTGTAAAACAACCATGCAATGGAAAAAAAATAAAATAAAAAGTGAACCAAGTTCTAACTAGGCTTAGTAGATGTCACCTCAGTTCAGGGACTTTAAAGAGACCCTGGGAGATGGCAGAAAAAAGAAAACTGGCCTTTCCTGGAGCTTCCTCCAGCCCACCGTAGCCCGCGACGTCCCCGGCATCCTCCTAGCCCCTTCCTTCAGTCTTTAGAGAACCGCATGGGACTGCAGAATGGGCCAGGAGGATGCCAGGGGTCACGTGGGCTACGGTGGGCTGGAGGAAGCCCCAGAAAATGCCAGTTTTCTTTTTTTTTCCCACTGTTCAGTCTAAGCCAGTCTAAAGGGACCCTCCCTTTAAGGCTTCAATACATCAATTCACTAAGAAGCATGAAAGAGTCCTCGGGATTCTGGGTAAAGATGCTTCCATCCATGTGCACTTTATAAAGGAAACATTGTAAAACAACACTGACGGTCATCACATTTCCCACACTCAGTGCATTAATAGAGCTTCTCACCGGTAATGATAGAGGGATAAGCGAAACTGAGCAAGCCTGTTATTGGCTGCTGCTCTCCATCCTCCCTACTTCCAGCTCTGTCAGGTATATGGAGCACAGTGTGCAGCAGCCACTAAGAGGCAAGGCCAGGTTCACTTAAGGAAAAGCTGTCTCACTGATCCTTACTTCTCACCAGTGTGAGCTCTCTCATGTTTGACAAGAGTTGATTTATGTGCAAAACATTTCCCACACTCAGCACATGAATACGGCTTCTCACCCGTGTGAGTTCTCTCATGTCTGACAAGAGCTGATTTCTGTACAAAACATTTTCCACATTCAGCACATGAATATGGCTTCTCACCAGTGTGAGCCCTCTCATGTCTGACAAGAGCTGATTTCTGTACAAAACATTTTCCACACTCAGCACAGGAATATGGCTTCTCACCAGTGTGAGCTCTCTCATGACTGAGCTGATCTGATTTCTGTATAAAACATTTCCCACACTCAGCACATGAATATGGTTTCTCACCAGTGTGAGTTTTCTCATGTAAGACAAGGCTTCCTTTGGCTCCAAAATATTTCCCACACTTAGCACAGGAATATGGTTTCTCGCCAGTGTGAGTCCTCTCATGACTGACAAGGCCTCCTTTAGCTCCAAAACATTTCCCACACTCAGCACATGAATATGGCTTCTCACCAGTGTGAGCTCTTTCATGTCTGACAAGAGCTGATTTCTGTACAAAACATTTTCCACACTCAGCACACGAATATGGCTTCTCACCAGTGTGAGATCTCTCATGTTTGAGCTGATCTGATTTCTGTATAAAACATTTCCCACACTCAGCACATGAATACGGTTTCTCACCAGTGTGAGTTCTCTCATGTAAGACAAGGCTTCTTCTGGCTCTAAAATATTTCCCACACTTAGCACAGGAATAGGGTTTCTCGCCAGTGTGAGTCCTCTCATGACTGACAAGGCTTCCTTTAGCTCCAAAACATTTCCCACACTCAGCACATGAATATGGTTTATCACCAGTGTGAGTTCTCTCATGTCTGACAAGGTCTGCTTTAAGTACAAAACATTTCCCACACTCAGCACATGAATAGGGTTTTTCGCCAGTGTGAGTCCTCTCATGATAGACAAGGCTTTCTTTAACTCTAAAACATTTTCCACACTTAGCACAGGAATAGGGTTTCTCGCCAGTGTGAGTCCTCTCATGACTGACAAGGCTTCCTTTAGCTCCAAAACATTTCCCACACTCAGCACATGAATATGGTTTATCACCAGTGTGAGTTCTCTCATGTCTGACAAGGTCTGCTTTAAGTACAAAACATTTCCCACACTCAGCACATGAATAGGGTTTTTCGCCAGTGTGAGTCCTCTCATGATAGACAAGGCTTTCTTTAACTCTAAAACATTTTCCACACTTAGCACAGGAATAGGGTTTCTCGCCAGTGTGAGTTCTCTCATGACTGACAAGGTTTCCTTTAGCTCCAAAACATTTCCCACACTCAGTGCATGAATACAGTTTCTCACCGGTGTGAGTTCTCTCATGTGAGATAAGGTGTGATTTATACCCAAAACATTTCCCACACTCAGCACATGAATAGGGCTTCTCACCAGTGTGAGATCTTTCATGTATGACAAGGTTTGATATCTGAACATAACATTTTTCACACCCAGCACAAGAATAGGGCTTCTCACTACTGTGAGACCTCTCATGTCTGACAAGATGTGATTTCTGAACAGAACATTTCCCATACTCAGCACATCGATATTGATTCTTACCAGAGTGAGATCTCTCATGTATGACAAGGTCTAATTTGTATTCAAACCATTTTCCACACTCACTACATGAATAGGGCTTCTCACCGGTGTGAGATCTCTCATGATAGACAAGGTTTCCTTTATCTCCAAAACGTTTCCCACATTCAGCACATGAATAGGGCTTCTTATCAATGTGAGATCTCTCATGTGTGACAAGATGTGACTTCTGAATGAAACATTTCCCACATGTGGAACAGGAATGAGACCCTCCAGCAGGGGGAGAGCTCTGCTGGGTATGAGGTGCCTCGGGATTAGACAGGTGAGGAGAGTCTGGGGGAATATTTGGGGTAACCAGGGTAACTGCAGGAGACTCTTGTCCAATGACATCATCATCCATTGTACAGTCTGTGGATACAGAGAGGCGAGTCTCTGAGAGGTTCCTGATGCCGGGACTCCGCCCTGCAAATAGAGAAACATCATCACTTCCTGTTAGAGAATTCTGAGGGGAGGAATAATTATCATTAGGGATAGTCAGTGGGATGCTAAAAATTCCAAGTTGATGCAAAGTTTATGCAGATTGGAAATGGAGCAAATGCAGCAGCTGCATCTGATAAGAAACATACAATTTGCATTTGGGGTTGGTGCAGCTCTGGAATGGCTTCTAGAGCAGGGGTGTCAAACTCAAATATAAAAGTGCCGACATTGAACACTAGGACCTACCCGCGGGCCAACCTCAATGTCTACTGGCCACCTTATGTATATCCCTGGTGTCCAATTACTCCCCTCCAACTCCTATACAGTTCCCTGGTGTCTAGTGATCCTTCTCACTCCCCTATACAGTTATCTGGTGTCTATATGTATATGGACAGGCAGTACTGCCTGTACATATACTGTATACATCCCCACCTCTTGTTTCCACCCCATTCCTTTAGATTGTAAGCTCGCAAGGGCAGGGCTCTCACCCTTTTGTGTCATGGAATGTTATTAATTTAATTGCTTGCACACTGTTAGACATTTATACATTTTAGTCATCATGTTAAATCAAATTGTAATCAGCAGTGCTGTATCTTGTATCAGTGTTCATATTTGATGTATATCATTGTCTGTATCATTATGTATCCCTTGTTTGTTTTCTTACATTGTACAGCGCCACGGAATATGTTGGCGCTTTATAAATAATAATAATAATAATAGTGGCCCTCCCCCCCATACACAGATCCTTGGTGTCTAGTGGCCCCCACCCTCCCCTATACAGTTCCTTAGTGTTTAGTGCTTTCCCCCTACCTTCCCATATGACTTCCCTGGTGTTCTAGGGTTTCACTTCCAATATAGCTTCCCTGGTGATCTAAAGTGGGCCAAACATAATGCAAAGTGGGAGAACCCCTTGAGGGCTAAATTTAATGGCTCTGAGGGCCAGATTTGGCCCACGGGCCAGAGTTTGACATGTATGCTCTAGAGGATCCAGATACTTCCATCTACTTAAAGAGGAGCTGTCAGCCATAATATCTCAGAAAAAACAAAACAGAACACATATATGAGTAGATAAATACTTGCTCTACTTACATAACATATGTATTGCACTGTCCACGTTTTGATTTTAGTGATTTTTCTACAGTTAAAAAAGAGAAAATCCTTCTTAGCATTTCCCATATTAACTGTGGCTATTTTGAAGTTAATTCTGATGTAATTTCCTCCCTTTCTTTCCTCTGCCTGATTTGTCCGCTCTTTTCTATAGAAAGTGCATTGTCTCAGCATGAGAAATATTGGCCAGTCAGAGAGGAACAGAGGTGTGGGGGGCGAAAACAGGAGGGAAAGTGGCTTCAGCTATTCAGGCTGCACTAGTGAAGTCTGAGAACTAGAGAAGCAAAAAAGGACAACCCAGCATGCCCTGCAACTTCCTATTTGTGTACCAAATTTTGTGTGTACCAAATAAGAGTCATGAAAACCAGGGCTGTGGAGTCGGTACAAAAATGCACAGACTCCTCAGTTTAGGATTCCACCAACTCCGACTCCTCTAATTTGCATATTACAATCTTGTTGATTGAATGTATGTAACATGAAATTTGTCTCTTAACTACCAACGCTTAGGAATTTTAAAAGACAACTGAAGTGAAAAGGATATGTAAACTGTCATATTTATCCCCTTTAGTCATAGACTAAAACTATTTCTTGGTAAGAGTACTTGTAAAAGGTACAGACCGGAACAAAGAACATCTATCAGGCCCTAGGCAATGTAACTGTGGGTACATGTAAAAGTGATGTGCAGGTACTCTGCAGGGGAATGAGGAGATTCTTCCTCTATTACACATTCTTCATGCACAATCTGAACCAGGTTTATGGGTGATAGACAACAACTCTGTGTTCAATGTGCACAGCATTCTCAGTGGATTCCCTGCAGCTCTGTGGGGAGTGCATATGTAGAGTATAGTACTACTGTGTAACAAAGTAAACCTGAGACAGATGAAATTAAAGTTTTATACAGGTGGTGGAGGAGGACAGCAAGGGACTGATTGGCCTGAAGGGGGCTGGAGGAAGCCCCAGGTATGTATAAAACTTTTCTTTTCATCCGTCTCAGGTACCCTTTAATTCGTAGTCACCAAACCAAATTTTAACAACATATTAAATGATTTGATTTCATGAGCAAAGGGAGTGCATACATTTGCATAAATCAGCATCAACACAGAATTATTTCCATCTCATTGACCATCTCTATTAGTGACACGGCTACACATTACCGTAGTCTTTATTTTTACAGCATATATGTTATTTAGTATATATAAGAGATTCCTGTGTACACATCATATATATAGTCACAATCAGATGTGTATATCTGACTTTAAAAATACGGGGACTGCTTTATTGAAGCAGCACAAGTAACTATTTTTTGATTGGTTTCTTTAATTGTTGTGGACTAAGCACAGCTATTACTGTATATGTAAATTATTTATGATGACTATTAACTGAGAAACAGAACATTTTATCATATTTTCTATTTTAATTACAGTTTAAATTCATTAGGAGTCGGTGCATTTTTTTTCCCGACTCCAACTCCAGGCACCCAAAATTGCTCCGACTCCACAGCCCTGAGGAAAACTGGGGGATGATCATTTATTAACAAGAAAAGTAATAGTGATTTTAACGTTTGGATTGCCTGGTTAGCATCCTTATTACTTGTTTACCAGATAAAAATAAAGAATTGATTTTTTATTTTATGCCCGACAGGTACACTTTAAGTAATTACCCAAATTGGTTACTTTTTTCCCTTCAGGTTCACATTAACACACCTGTAGCCTTACTCTAACCAAAGACCGGGGGGGGGGGGAAGGGTGTTGTGTGCCAGGACCTAGGGAGTACAAATCCTGTAGATTATTAAACCTGTAATGTAAACTTCAGCTCTAGTGATTCAAGAATCTACAGGTGGTAGGGTTAATAAGTCACTAACTTGCCCATAAATCATTACACGTCTGAAGCTCCACCCCCCCCCCCCCCCCTTCCCAGCCAAAAGGTTGTGGCGTTTTCTGCCAGAAGTGTCTCGAAGCACGGTGCCCATGCCCACCTCAGTTGCCATGGCCCACCACACGGCACCTAATAGGTGGCTGCTAAGCTGGGGCGGGCGTGTCCACAGAACTTCTGCCAGGGTTAGGAAGGGTGACGCTTCAGACGTCTAATGATTATTAATATTTTATATTAATAATTTATGGGCGAGCTGATAAGTTATTAACACTGGCACCCACTGATCCTTACATCACTAGGCATTGCTGATACCTGACATACATCCTAACCTTAAATATCCCTCTTAACCACCACCCTCCTTTTTCCTATTGCTATTGTTAACTGCATTTATATAGAGCCAACATATTAAGCAATAAATAAGGTTACAGACATTGATAATGGGAGTGACAGTCAACAGACAATAAGCAATAAGGTACACAATGCCATATCATACACTGGAGTAATAGTATCAGGAATTAAGGTTCACATTACTCTGTGAGTAGAGTGCACAGATACACAAGGAGGGGGGGCCCTGCAAGGCTTACAGTCTAAGGGGGGGGGGGGGGATATGATAACATAGGGCTGAGTAGAGATGGCCCGAATAGTTAGCCTGCGAGCAGTTTTCTGCGCAGGTCAGGTATTCGTGCTATTCGACCAGCACTTTGACCCCTTACATCACAGTCAGCAGGCACATGGTAGCCAATCAGCCTGCACTCCCTCACCGATCCCCCCCCCCCACCCCGTCCTCTATAAATACGCTGCAGTATCTGCCATGCTCCAGTCTGTCTTTAGCTGGACTAGAGAGAAGAAGGGAGAGACATTGCTGGAGAAAGGGAAAGCGTTAGTTAGGCTTGTCTATTTTGAGCCTCGCTGATTGATAGCAGTGTAATCATACCAAACAGCCCTTCTAAGGGCTATTTCATCCTTCTGCTGTGTTGTTTGTGTATGTGTCCACAGACCACAGGCACCATTATGCCCAGTTCCCACTACAAGCACAATAGTGCTCCAGGGCCTGTGTTATTATCACTGTATTGTGTTTGAAGTGTTGCAGCATTCTCAGTGTCTGTGTGTTAGTGCACAGACAGCACACTGGCACAGAGCAACACACGTGCCCACTTACTCTGATATCGAATTGTGTGCCATATAAAAGCACCTTTTTCCCCACAACTGCTGCAGGGCCTCTGTTACTATCACTGAATTGTGTTTGAAGTGTTGCAGCATTTCTCAGTGTCTGTGTGTTAGTGCGCAGACAGCACACTGGCACAGAGCGGCACATGTGCCCACTTACACTAATATCAAATTGTGTGCCACATAAAAAAAGCACAAGCACAGTTTTACCACTAGTGCTCCAGGGCCTCTGTTATTTTCACTGTATTGTGGTTGAACTGTTGGGTATCTCGGTGTGTGACACTACACAGCCCACTGACCACCAGAGCCGTGTACACTACTGCTATTGTTGCTGCCATATTCAGTTGCAGGCATCTCCACTGCATTACTTTTCACTGATTTGCTCGCCCTTCACTATAGAAAGTGCATTCACCAGTGTGGCATTTCTTTGTTTGTGTGCCTCTGAAACCCATGACTGGTGAACACCCAATGCTCACTTAGACTCTGTACTCTAAGGGTTACCCTCACCTCAGTGGGATGGTTAACAGAGGACCACCTTACAGAAACACAACAATTAAGAAAAACATTTATTCTATATTTACCAGAAGTGAGAGGGATATGGGGGCTGCCATATTTATTTCCTTTTAAACATCACCAGTTGCCTAGCAGTCCCTCTGATCCTGTGTCTCTAATACTTTTAGCGACAGACCCTGAACAAGCATGAAACAGATCAGGTACTCTGACTCAGCTGACTCAGGTTTTACTGGATAAGCCATATGCTTGTTCCAGGGTTTTGACTACTTAAAAACTACTTATGCCAGAAGATCAATCGAGCCGCCAGGCAACTGATCATTTACATGGAAATAAATATGGCAGCCTCCATATCCCTCTCACCTCGGGTTCCCTTTAAGCAATACCAGTTGCCTGGCTGTCCTGCTGATCCTCTGCCTTTTAGCCATAAGGGTCTATGGCTAAAAGGCAGAGGATCAGCAGGACAGCCAGGTGAGGGTCGAACAAGCATGGAGCTGATCAGATGTTTCTGACATTTTTGTAAAATCTGACAAGATTTGCCAAATAGATCAGCAGGGCTGCCAGGAAACTGGTATTGTTTGAAAGGAAATAAATATGGCAGCCTCCATATACTTCTTGCTTCAGGTTCCCTTTATTGCTTGCTGATTACTCACCTGTTCTGCCCTCTGTAACAGTGTCCTCCTCTTTATTTGTCCCTCTCATGTCACCCTCCTCCATAGACTGCTGATCACTCCTCACATACGACTCTTCTTCCTCTTTAATTGTCTTCATCATGTCATCCCCTTCCATACACTGCTGATCACTCCTCAAATATTCCTTTTGTTCTTCCTCTTTAATTGTCCTAATTACGTCACCCTCCTCCATAGACTGCCGATCACTCCTCACATACGTCTCTTCTTCCTCTTTAATTGTCTTCATGTCATCCCCTTCCATAGACTGCTGATCACTCCTCACATATGTCTCTTCTTCTTCCTCTTTAATTGTTCCCAGCATGTCACCCTCCTTTATAGTATGTTGATCATTCCTCACATACGTCTCTTCTACTTCCTCTTTAAGTGTCTTCATCATGTCATCCCCCTCTATGCACTGCTGACCACTCCTCAAATATTTATCTTGTTCTTTCTCTTTAATTGTCCTCATCATGTCACCCTCCTCCATAGACTGCTGATTATTCCTCGCATATGAATCTTCTTCCTTATTAATAATTGTCTTCATCATGTCACCCTCCTCCATATATTGCTGATCCCTCCTCACATATGTCTCTTCTTCTTCCTCTTTAATTGCCCTCATCATGTTTCCCTCCTCCATAGACTGCTGATTATTCCTCGCATATGAATCTTCTTCCTTATTAATAATTGTCTTCATCATGTCACCCTCCTCCATATATTGCTGATCCCTCCTCACATATGTCTCATCTTCTTCCTCTTTAATTGTCCTCATCATGTTTCCCTCCTCCATAGACTGCTGATTATTCCTCGCATATGTCTCTTCTTCCCCTTTATCCACAGCACTTACAAATACCAGCTCTCCAACCTAAGTGCACAAAAAGAGAGAGAGAGAGAATTTAAATGATACCGAAGTTCTACATTAAATTCTAAAAATGACACCCAGTGTGTGTGTTTGAGGAGGTGCGCGTAGGCTAACCACCCCTCATGTGGCCCGGTGTCTACCACCGTTCCCATGCTTTTGCTGTCGTTGTCCAGGTCCTGGTCAGAGCGGTTGGCGCCCTCTGACCCGAACATACTGTACTGTGCTGTGCAGTATGTCCTCTTGGGTGGCTTGTGACTGCGCTTGCCGGGAACCCAGTGTGCTGTACGCACGCACGTGCTGCTCAAGGGAACATACTGTACATGCACAACGCAGTATGTTGGGTCAAAGGGTGCCGACCGCTCCAACCAGGACCTGGACAATGGCAGCAATAGCGGGCAAACGGAGGCAGATGCTGGGCCACGGGAGGTTCGGTAAGCCTATGAAGAAGACACAGACGACAGGTGAGTAGATGCAGAATGGAGGGGAAACAGCATAGTGGGAATGGGCAGGCTTGCACTGGTTCTGTGAGCATCCGCAGCCCCTCTTTGTCACAAGTATAACACATGCGCTTCCACCCGCTGGATCGGGGAGCTTTTAAGGCTAGTGTGAACCTAGCCTTAGCCCCACTTACCTGATAACAGTGGGGGATGGTGAGATCTTCCTGTAGACAATCATGGGAATAAAGAGGACCTGTACATCTCTCGGGTGGGTTTCTGTTATTGGATCCATCTAAGAAACACACACGCAATGACTGATAAAAAAATGTATGTTATGCACTAAACAACAGTAACAGACTGTCTGTGCATGGTAGTTTTACTGTTACTAATGTCGGGGGAGTATCCCCCATTTACTCATTAGCACCACACATGTTCCCATAGCAACACATGGTGCTAATGGGTCAACGAATGATGCTCCCTCTGCGTTAGTAATAGTAAATCTGCCACGTGGACACTTTACATTGCATAGCACATCAGGCCAATTGTCTTTATGTGATTATCAGGTGATGGGGATCTAGGTGGACCCTCCGTACTGCTCTCTCTTTTTACAAGAAAGTCTCCTCTTACCTGGTGATGTGAGGGGCGGCTGAATCTCCACCATGGCGTCCTTGTGTCCTTTATGCTGCCACTCCTGCATGGAGAAACAGACAGGGACATCCTGACAAACATAATTATTATTTTAGTATTTATATAGCGCCAACATCTTCCACAGCGCTGTACAGATTATATATATTGTCATGTCACTAGGTGTCCCTCAGAGGGGCTCACAATCTAGTCCCTAACTTAGTCATTGGTCTATGTATGTATCGTAGTCTAGGGTCAATTTAGGGGGAAGCCAATTAACTTATCTGTATGTTTTTGGGATGTGGGAGGAAACCCACGCAGACACGGGTAGAACATACAAACTCCTTGCAGATGTTGACCTGGCTGGGATTCGATCCAGGGACCCAGCGTTGCAAGGCGAGAGCGCTAACCACTACGCCACTTTGCTGACAGTCACCACCCAGACACACCCCTTGTTGTTACTGAACAAGGTCCCATAATTGCCAGCACCGCTCACCTCTCCTGTCAGCAGCTCCATCATCTTCATGGTGACTTCCAGAATCTTCTGCTTGTAGTGTCTCTCAGACATAAGGGAGTGAGGTTTGGGCACCATGATGGTCACATAATCACCAGACTTCAATGGAGGAAAACTCTGTATCAAAAGACCCACAATAATGTCAAATGATCTCCCCGAATCCTCCTCACCGCTCTAGTCAGGTGAGTGGTTTTATGAATAGAGATAAGAGTTACTACTATATGTTATGTGATCTCCCAGAATCCTCCTCACCTCTCCATTTAGCAGGTAGATGATCTCCAGGGTGAGATTGAATATCCTCTCAGTCGTGTGACTTTGGTCCTTGTCCATTCTCAGTGAAGTGGTCATGTGATCCATACAAGATGCTCCTGCATTTGAATAGATAATAAGGGGAAGATAATCTAGGTTGTACAGTTGTCAGTGGCAAAACATCCAATACAGAAGCTCCCCCAGCACCCCCCATTGCTGTCACTTGTGAGTGGTATGGCCATGCAGAGTATTGCAGGAAAGCGTGCTGCAGTCCTGACCTCCTATCGGTCTTCTCTCCTCACATTTATGGATGAGGATATAAGAAGAGGCAGAGACTGAGGCTAATGGGAGCAGAGGACTGGAGCACACTGTGACAGCTAGCTATAAATCCATGGAAATCCTTCTTTTTACTACGATACATGGAGGTGGGGGAAGGGAGCAATACTGGATTGTGAAAATGTTTATACAGGGGAGAAATAGTATTACTGGGGTGGGGGTGACATTAGATACTGGAGGATAATGGCAATACTGGGGAGACATGTCTATACTTGAAATGGCATTACTAGAGTGGGGACATTAAAACATTACATACTGAAGGATAATGGCAGTGGCAGGGGGGGGGGGGGGGGGGGGGTCTTGTACAGAGGAAGCATGGCTATACTGGTTGGGCATGTTGTCAGTCTTGGCTCTGTGATGTGACTGAGCTGAATTATTAATAGTAAGGTGAGATAACCATAATCCAGGGCAGAAGTGGAGGAAAGGAACATTAGTAAAATGCAAAACACAACAGTTATATAAAAGTCTCTTGTATCGAAATTACTTTAAGGGGGATGATCAGGATAGTGACAGGTGTTCTATGACCTCCTCTGTAACAAAGTATGTCCACCCGACCTCTGCTCTGCTCTATATATAACAGGAATAATACAATTACCTCTTCCAGCAATATGTCTTCTTTACTTCCTGCAACTTTTCTTCCTGGTGTGTTACATCACTTCCGGTCTATGGGTTACATCACTTCCTGCCTATGTGATAGTTCCCTCCTACTTTGTAAGTATGTCCTGGAAAGGAAGGTGAATAGGCTAACTGCTCTGCTATTGGTCATGTCTAGGAGAACTCTTGGAGAAGCATGCGATTTGTTTGATCAGTTGATAGATTTGCAAAGCTCTGATTTGCTGTGATCACATCCAGTTTTAGCACATGATCATGGCTAGCAAATCAGAGACTAAACTGCTGCCTCACTTGTGGATTCACATGCACTCAGTTATGTATTATTTACATCGCTAGCAGGTGGTAAAAGCCAGGGCCGGCCATAGGTTTCACAGCGCCCTGAGCGTAACCAGATTTTGGTGCCCCCTCCCCCCCAAATTCATCCTCTTTGCGTGTGAGCACACCACACACATACACTAATGGGGGGGGGGGGGGGGGGTTCTGTTACCTAAATACACTAAAAGGGGATATGCGACTTAAAGACTAGTAGCCTAAGCCTATAAACACTAAAGGGGGATCTGCCTACATAAACAAGACTAGTAGCCTATATACACTAAGGGGGTCGGGGGGATCTGCCAGATTCCCCCCCCCCCCCCCCCCCCCTTTAGTGTATATAGGCTAAGGCTACTAGTCTTGCAGTCGCAGATCCCCTTTTAGTGTATTTAGGCAGCAGATCCCCCCCCCCTCCCCCATTGGTGTATCTAGCAGCATAAGCATATTCCCCCTTTAGCGTAGGGAGGTTGGGGAGCCTTACTTTTTGCTGGTCAGTCTTCTCTTCTTACTGTCTGCAGAGCAGTCTGCAGACTTAGTGCCAGTGTAGGTGCCAGGATTTAGGGAGCAGGACTCGTCGTCACTCAGGACATTGTCACAGGGCTGAGTGGCACACGTGCTGCGCGCTTCTCTGCAGCAGCCTGAGGCTCAGCGTGCCTCCGTCCATCCTGATTCCTGACATATAGCTATAAGTCCCCCCCAGTATAGGTAGCCAGGCATAGGTGACCCAGTAAAGGTAGCCGGCTATAGATCCCCCCCAGTATAGGTTAGTAGGTTAGCCATGTAGGTGTCCCCAGTATAGGTAGCCAGTATACTTGCCCCAGTATAGGTTAGATAGGCATTTGTCCCAGCTATAGATTAGATAGGTAGCTGCCCCCAGTGTATAGGTTAGATAGGTAGGTACCTACAATATAGGTTAGATAGGTAGCTGCCCCAGTATAGGTTAGATAGGTAACTGCCCCCAGTATAGATTAGATAAGTAGATGCCCCCAGTATAGATTAGATAGGTAGCTGCCCCCAGTATAGATTAGATAGGTAGCTGCCCCCAGTATAGCTTAGATAGGTAGGTGCCCCCAGTATAGGTTAGATAGGTAGCTGCCCCAGTATAGATTAGATAGGTAGCTGCCCCCAGTATAGGATAGATAGGTAGGTGCCCTCAGTATAGGTTAGATAGGTAGCTGCCCCCAGTATAGATTAGATAGGTAGCTGCCCCCAGTATAGATTAGATAGGTAGCTGCCCCCAGTATAGATTAGATAGGTAAGTCCCCCCAGTATAGGTTAGATAGGTAGCTGCCCCCAGTATAGATTAGGTAGGTAGCTGCCCCCAGTATAGATTAGATAGGTAGCTGCCCCCCGTATAGATTAGATAGGTAGCTGCCCCCCATATAGATTAGATAGGTAGCTGCCCCCAGTATAGATTAGATAGGTAGCTGCCCCCAGTATACTTTAGATAGGTAGCTGCCCCCAGTATACTTTAGATAGGTAGCTGCCTCCAATACAGGTTAGATAGGTAGCTGCCCCCAGTATAGGTCAGATAGGTAGCTGCCCCAGTATAGGTTAGATAGGTAGCTTCCCCAGCGTAGGTTAGATAGGTAGGTGCCCCCAGTATAGATTAGATAGGTAGCTGCCCCCCAGTATAGGTTAGATAGGTAGGTGCCCCCAGTATTGGCTAGATAGGTAGCTGCCCCCAGTATAGATTAGATAGGTAGGTTCCCCCCCAGTATAGATTAGATAGGTAGCTGCCTCTTCAGTATAGGTTAGATAGGTAGGTGCCCCCAGTATAGATTAGATAGGTAGCTGCCCCCCAGTATAGGTTAGATAGGTAGATGCCCCCAGTATTGGCTAGATAGGTAGCTGCCCTCAGTATAGATTAGATAGATAGGTGCCCCCCAGGATAGGTTAGATAGGTAGGTGCCCCCCAGGATAGGTTAGATAGGTAGCTGCCCCAGTATAGGTTAGGTAGGTGCCCCCCGTGATGGAGGGGGGAGCCGCAGCCGGGGGAGGGTAGCCCGACCTCTCCCTCCCTTCCTCTCCGGGCCACCCTCCGTGCTCCCCCCTCAGACTGCAGCAGAGAGAACAACTCACCTCCCTGGTTCCGATCGCCGGCGCCTCTCACTTGCAGTTGCCGCTGGTCTCCTCTTATACATAGTCACTGATACACACTAAACTTCCTGCTTAACAGGAAGTTCAGTGTGTATCAGTAACTATGTACAGTAGAAGAGGAGACCAGCGGCAAGTGAGAGGCGCCGGCGATCGGAACCAGGGAGGTGAATAGTTCTCTCTGCTGCAGTCTGAGGGGGGAGCACGGAGGGTGGCCAGGAGAGGAAGGGAGGGAGAGGTCGGGCTGCCCTCCCCCGCTGCGGCTCCACCCTCCATCACAGTGGCCGCACGTGCATGTTTGCCCCCCATGCCCCATCACCCCCAGCAGCAGCGGCACCAGGGGGCGGGGCGGGCGGAGCGAGACGGACCCAGTCGGGGCCGCATCTTCCGTATTAAAAACACATGCGGCCAGGCGGCGCCCTGAGCGATCGCACCGGTCGCTCAGGTCAAAGGCCGGCCCTGGTGAAAGCTACGCTGTGAGGGGCAGGAGTGCATGCTCAATCTTTCTGGCCATTGCACATACCATGCCTCCGCACACGCCATCTCGCTTAGCAGGCATGTGCTGGTGCACGTCGACTAATCAGAGGGACAAGGTACAGAAGGACATGTAGACAGAATCATAGCATTCAGCTTGCAAATTATTATTATAGATCATCATAAGTATACCGATTGGCTGTATATTGTACTGGTTAAGGGCTTTGCCTTTGACACAGGAGACCTGGGCTGTAATCTTGGCTCTTCCTGTTTAGTAAGCCAGCACCTATTCAGTAGTAAACCATGGAGGTTATATATAATAGCAAATATATAGGCGCCAAGGAACAATGGAACCACCGCAGAGAAGAACAATGTCCAAAAGTTCAGAAGTCAGGCATACATCAAAAGTCAGCGCAGGTTTAGAAAGTCATCGTATGTAGGGAATGGTAAATTCTTCACCACAATATATCAAATGCTCACAGGTAGGTATCCGTCAAACATCAAAACAAGAAAAGGCTTACCAGCTCCCATCCCAACAACCCACATTATAAGGTTGTAAAATGGCTCAGGTCACAGATGACGTCCAGGGAACATCAGACGTCGTGAAGATCCAGTGGACATCCGTATGGAGGTAAAGTTTCAGGAATTTACATAGGAAAATTTATTTAGATAACATTTCTTTAAAAGGCAGTAGATATAAAAACAATAACTCACATACAGGGCCCATAAACTGGGAACCCCGGAAGATTAGCGCGCATGTAATGGTCAATCGTAGATCAATAGACAATGGTGCCGCCTGTTACCTTCCCGACCGGTTTCGCAGTCTTGCGTCATCCCCTTATGGGCCCTGTATGTGAGTTATTGTTTTTATATCTACTGCCTTTTAAAGAAATTTTATCTAAATAAACGGGTTACGCTGAGATATTGCCGTTTTTGTTTTCCTATGTAAAGTCCTGTTTTGATGTTTGGCGGATACCTACCTCTGAGCATTTGATATATTGTGGTGAAGAATATATCATTCCCTACATACAATGACTTTCTAAACTTGCGCTGACTTTTGATGTAAACCATGGAGGTTGCATTTATTTCCTTTTAAAGAGGAGTTGTTAGTGTCTCTGAAAAAAAAACCCCCACATACATAAGTAGATAAATACTTGCTGTACTTACATAACATATGCATTGCACTGTCCATGTTTTGCTTTGCAGCGAGTTATAATTGGTAAATAAAGAGATTTCCATTCCTGAGAGGTTCCATTTTAGGTTGACTGTGTGTGAAGCCAATCGTGATGTCATATCCTCCCTTACTGTTTGCCCTTCCCCTTCTGATTTAGTATGCATTAGCCCTCCCTCTTCCCAGCCCTCAGACACTCCCACTAAGCTATATAGCAGGAAGTGGATTCTCATACATCATCATTGTGCGACTCTGCATTGCTGAGCTTGTATATGTCTGTCTGAGGACAGGATGTCAAAAACTGCTAAAGAGGATGAGTGATTTTCCCAACTTACTGAAATCCTCTCTGCATGTACGTTTTTGCAGCAGTGACATAGCCTAAAGACTGCCCTTGTTTTCATCCTTCTCTTTATTACACATTACTTTTCATGCACACTGAATCCTCTTTAGAGGTGTGTGACAAGCATGAGCAGTTACTGGCTAATGATAGACAGACCAAACAATGTGTCATGTCACTAGGGATGCTCAAATTCGGCTTTGGGAGATATCCGGATTTTTGCTATCCGGATATCTCCCAGTAATGCTGTGCGGGCTGGGCGGGGGGGGGGGTCAAGCTTACCTCTCTGACGTCTTCTTCGGTCGTCCCTCGGCGCCTCCCACGATGCGCTCCATGCGCGTCACGTGATTACAAACACTTCCTCCTTCAACCCGGAAGGAGGAAGTGTTTGTAATCAGGTGACCGCCGCTTGGAGCGCATCGTGGGAGGCGCCGAGGGACGACCGAAGAAGACGTCAGAGAGGTAAGCTTGACCCCCCCGCCCAGCCCGCATAGCATTACTGGGAGATATCCGGATAGCAAAAATCCGGATATCTCCCGAAGCCGAATTTGAGCATCCCTGCATGTCACAACTCCTCTGCATAGTCCCCAACCGTCCCGTTTTCGTCGGGATTCTCCCGATTTTGGGGGGCTATCCCGGTAAGAGCCCCCCAAGTCCCGGGCGGCTGTCAGTATTGACAGCCGCCTGTAGCAGGAGGAGAGCAGCGCAGTGGAGGGAAAGCGGTGGGCAGCGGTGGAGAAGGGGGCCATCTCCCCCCCTTCTCTCACCTTAGGTGCTTTCCATCCCTCGCTCTCTCCTCCGATGTGTGTGTGGCTGACTGGCGGTGGCGCTTGGCAGCGGGCGGGACTTACCTTCCGTGTCGCTCCAAGCGCCGGCCGGAAGTTCTGGTGCCGCAGCCGCTGCTCTGGTCTGGATCAGGCCAGAGTAGTGGCAAATCATCCCGCGCCAGCGACGAGACCAGACGGAGGACACGGAAGGTAAGTTCCGCCCCTCTGCCAGCCACCGCACTTCATTCCGGAGGGGACAGCGAGGGAGGGAGAGCACCTTAAGGTGAGAGAAGGGGGGAGATGGCCCCCCTTCTCCACCGCTGCCCACCGCTCTCCCTCTTCTCTGCTCCCCTCCTGGGGGGGGACACCTGGCTAACTATTCTGGGGACATATACACCCTGGCTACATATACTGGGGACATATACACCCTGGCTACATATACTGGGGACATATACACCCTGGCTACATATACTGGGGACATATACACCCTGGCTACATATATTGGGCAAATATACACCCTGGCTACATATACTGGGGACATATACACCCTGGCTACATATACTGGGCAAATATACACCCTGGCTACATATACTGGGGACATATACACCCTGGCTACATATACTGGGCAAATATACACCCTGGCTACATATACTGGGCAAATATACACCCTGGCTACATATACTGGGGACATATACACCCTGGCTACATATACTGGGGACATATACACCCTGGCTACATATACTGGGGACATATACACCCTGGCTACATATACTGGGCAAATATACACCCTGGCTACATATACTGGGGACATATACACCCTGGCTACATATACTGGGGACATATACACCCTGGCTACATATACTGGGGACATATACACCCTGGCTACATATACTGGGGACATATACACCCTGGCTACATATACTGGGCACATATACACCTGGCTACATATACTGGGGACATATACACCCTGGCTACATATACTGGGGACATATACACCCTGGCTACATATACTGGGGACATATACCCCTGGCTACAGATACTGGGGACATATACCCCTGGTTACATATACTGGGGACAACTGGCTGTCATTATGTGAATTTACTGGTTAAAAGCTGTCTCTTATGTGCATTTACTGGTGAAAAGCTGTCTCTTATTATGTGCATTTACTGGTGAAAAGCTGTCTCTTATTATATGCATTTACTGGTGAAAAGCTGCCTCTTATTATGTGCATTTAGTGGTGAAAAGATGTCTCTTATGTGCATTTAGTGGTGAAAAGATGTCTCTTATGTGCATTTAGTGGTGAAAAGCATTCTCTTATGTGCATTTAGTGGTGAAAAGCTTTCTCTTATGTGCATTTACTGGTGAAAAGCTGTCTCTCATGTGCATTTACTGGGGAAACACTGTCTCTCATTATGTGCATTTACTTCATATTTTTTTATGTAACTACATTAGCTGGTACTACATTACAGTTAGCCCCACCCACGGGCAGGGTATATGAGAGATATATTTATTAAAAAATATAAGGGCATCAATATTAAAATAAAAAAAAAAAACTTCAAAAAACTTTATAGTAGGCGTGACTTGGGGGGGTTAGGGGGTGTGTTGGGGGTGTGGTTAGGGGTGTGGCCTGTGTCCCGATTTCTAATTTTAAAATGTTGGGAGGTATGCCTCTGCACACTTATATTGTTGCAGTTTATCATGGGTGTATCTGTAATACAGTATATACAATTCCGATGGAGAGGAAAGGGACAGGCAGGAGGCTGCATGTACTGTACTATGGAGAGGGGAGGGACAGGCAGGAGGCTGTATGTGCTGCCCTATGGAGAGGGGAGCAGAGGCAGAAGGCTGCATGTGCTGCCCTATGGAGAGGAGAGGAGAGGCAGGAGGCTGCATGTACTGTCCTATGGAGAGGGAAGGGACAGGCAGGAGGCTGCATGTACTGTCCGATGGAGAGGGAAGGGACAGGCAGGAGGCTGCATGTACTGTACTATGGAGAGGGGAGGGACAGGCAGGAGGCTGTATGTGCTGCCCTATGGAGAGGGGAGCAGAGGCAGGAGGCTGCATGTACTGTCCTATGGAGAGGGGAGGAACAGGCAGGAGGCTGTATGTTCTGTCCTATGGAAAGGGAAGGGACAGGCAGGAGGCTGCATGTACTGTCCTATGGAGAGGGGAGAAGAGGCAAGAGCCTGCATGTGCTGTCCTATGGACAGGGGAGGAGAGGCAAGAGGGTGCATGTGCTGTCCTGTGGAGAGGGAAGGGACAGGCAGGAAGCTGCATGTACTGTCCTATGGAGAGGGGAGCAGAGGCAGGAGGCTGCATGTACTGTACTATGGAGAGGGGAGGGGCAGGAGGCTGCATGTACTGTTCTATGGAGAGGGGAAAAGAGGCAAGAGGGTGCATGTGCTGTCCTGTGGAGAGGGAAGGGATAGGCAGGAAGCTGCATGTACTGTCCTATGGAGAGGGGAGGAGAAGCAGGAGGCTGCATGTACTGTACTATGGAGAGGGGAGGAGAGACTGCATGTGCTGTCCTATGAAGAGGGGAGGAGAAGCAGGAGGCTGCATGTGCTGCCCTATGGAGAGGGGAGGAGAGGCAGGAGCATGCATGTACTGTCCTATGGAGAGGGAAGGGACAGGCAGGAAGCTGCATGTACTGTCCTATGGAGAGGGGAGCAGAGGCAGGAGGGTGGCATGTACTGTCCTATGGAGAGGGGAGGAGAGGCAGGAGGCTGCATGTACTGTCCTATGGAGAGGGGAGGAGAGGCAGGAGGCTGCATGTGCTGTCCTATGGAGAGGGGAGGAGAGGCAGCATGTGCTGTCCTATGGAGAGGGGAGGAGAGGCTGCATGTACTGTCCTATGGAGAGGGGAGGCAAGAGGCAGCATGTACTGTCCTATGGAGAGGGGAGGCAAGAGGCAGCATGCACTGTCCTATGCAGAGGGGAGGGGAGGAGAGGCAGGAGGCTGCATGTACTGTCCTATGGAGAGGGGAGGCAAGAGGCTGCGTGTACTGTCCTATGGACAGGGGAGGAGAAGCAGGAGCATGCATGTACTGTCCTATGGAGAGGAGAGGCAGCATGTGCTGTCCTATGGAGAGGGGAGGAGAGGCAGCATGTACTGTCCTATGGAGAGGGGAGGAGAGGCAGCATGTGCTGCCCTATGGAGAGGGGAGGAGAGGCATGAGGCTGCATGTACTGTTCTATGGAGAGGGGAAAAAGGCAGCATGTACTGTCCTATGGAGAGGGGAGGAGAGGCAGCATGTGCTGTCCTATGGAGAGGGGAGGAGAGGCAGCATGTACTGTCCTATGGAGAGGGGAGGAGAGGCAGCATGTACTGTCCTATGGAGAGGGGAGGAGAGGCAGCATGTACTGTCCTATGGAGAGGGGAGGAGAGGCAGCATGTGCTGTCCTATGGAGAGGCAGGAGGCTGCATGTACTGTCCTATGGAGAGGCAGGAGGCTGCATGTACTGTTCTATGGAGAGGGGAGGAGAGGCAGCATGTGCTGTCCTATGGAGAGGCAGGAGGCTGCATGTACTTTCCTATGGAGAGGGGAGGAGAGGCAGGAGGCTACATGTACTGTCCTATGGAGAGGGGAGGAGAAGCAGGAGCATGCATGTACTGTCCTATGGAGAGGCAAGAGGTAGTGTTGGGCGAACAGTGTTCGCCACTGTTCGGGTTCTGCAGAACATCACCCTGTTCGGGTGATGTTCGAGTTCGGCCGAACACCTGATGGTGCTCGGCCAAACCGTTCGGCCACATGGCCGAACTAAGAGCGCATGGCCGAACGTTCCCCGAACGTTCGGCTAGCGCTGTGATTGGCCGAACGGGTCACGTGGTTCGGGCCCGAACGCGCTCTGATTGGCCGAACGGTCACGTGGTTCGGGTAAATAAATACCCGAACCACGTCATATCTCCGCCATTTGTCTGTGGGTTTAGCTTTGGGTAGGCAGGCAGGGTAGTTCGCTCTCCAGCCACGCTAGCCAGGGCCCCCCCCAGTCATTGTGTGTCGCTGCTGGGAACAGTAGTACACCGCTCGCTCAGCCACACTATATATAGCATTGTTTACTGCCACTGTGTACCTCGCTCAGCCACGCTATATATATAGCATTGTGTTTTCTGACACTCTGTGTACACGGCTTAGGCTAGTCTGACTAATATAGCATTGTGTGTACTGCCACTGTGCAGTGTGCACCTCGCTCAGCCACGCTATATATAGCATTGTGTTTTCTGACACTCTGTGTACACGGCTTAGGCTAGCCTGACTAATATAGCATTGTGTGTACTGCCACTGTGCACCTCGCTCAGCCACGCTATATATATAGCATTGTGTTTTCTGACACTCTGTGTACACGGCTTAGGCTAGCCTGACTAATATAGCATTGTGTGTACTGCCACTGTGCACCTCGCTCAGCCACGCTATATATAGCATTGTGTGTACTGCCACTGTGCACCTCGCTCAGCCACGCTATATATAGCATTGTGTGTACTGCCACTGTGCACCTCGCTTAGCCACGCTATATATATATAGCATTGTGTTTTCTGACACTCTGTGTACACGGCTTAGCCTGACTAATATAGCATTGTGTGTACTGCCACTGTGCACCTCGCTCAGCCACGCTATATATAGCATTGTGTGTACTGCCACTGTGCACCTCGCTCAGCCACGCTATATATAGCATTGTGTGTACTGCCACTGTGCACCTCGCTCAGCCACGCTATATATAGCATTGTGTGTACTGCCACTGTGCACCTCGCTCAGCCACGCTATATATATAGCATTGTGTTTTCTGACACTCTGTGTACACGGCTTAGCCTGACTAATATAGCATTGTGTGTACTGCCACTGTGCACCTCGCTCAGCCACGCTATATATAGCATTGTGTGTACTGCCACTGTGCACCTCGCTCAGCCACGCTATATATAGCATTGTGTGTACTGCCACTGTGCACCTCGCTCAGCCACGCTATATATATAGCATTGTGTCTACTGCCACTGTGCACCTCGCTCAGCCACGCTATATATAGCATTGTGTTTTCTGACACTCTGTGTACACGGCTTAGCCTGACTAATATAGCATTGTGTGTACTGCCACTGTGCACCTCGCTCAGCCACGCTATATATAGCATTGTGTGTACTGCCACTGTGCACCTCGCTCAGCCACGCTATATATAGCATTGTGTGTACTGCCACTGTGCACCTCGCTCAGCCACGCTATATATATATAGCATTGTGTCTACTGCCACTGTGCACCTCGCTCAGCCACGCTATATATAGCATTGTGTTTTCTGACACTCTGTGTACACGGCTTAGCCTGACTAATATAGCATTGTGTGTACTGCCACTGTGCACCTCGCTCAGCCACGCTATATATAGCATTGTGTTTACTGCCACTCTGTGTACACCGCTCAGCCAGACTATATACCGTTGTTTACTGACACTCTGTGTACACCGCTCAGCCAGACTATATACCATTGTTTACTGACACTCTGTGTACACGGCTCAGCCTGACTATAAAGCATTGTGTGTACTGCCACTGTGCACCTCGCTCAGCCACGCTATATATATAGCATTGTGTTTTCTGACACTCTGTGTACACGGCTTAGCCTGACTAATATAGCATTGTGTGTACTGCCACTGTGCACCTCGCCCAGCCACGCTATATATAGCATTGTGTGTACTGCCACTGTGCACCTCACTCAGCCACGCTATATATAGCATTGTGTGTACTGCCACTGTGCACCTCGCTCAGCCACGCTATATATATAGCATTGTGTCTACTGCCACTGTGCACCTCGCTCAGCCACGCTATATATAGCATTGTGTTTTCTGACACTCTGTGAAAACGGGTTAGCCTGACTAATATAGCATTGTGTGTACTGCCACTGTGCACCTCGCTCAGCCACGCTATATATAGCATTGTGTTTACTGCCACTCTGTGTACACCGCTCAGCCAGACTATATACCGTTGTTTACTGACACTCTGTGTACACCGCTCAGCCAGACTATATACCATTGTTTACTGACACTCTGTGTACACGGCTCAGCCTGACTATAAAGCATTGTGTGTACTGCCACTGTGCACCTCGCTCAGCCACGCTATATATATAGCATTGTGTTTTCTGACACTCTGTGTACACGGCTTAGCCTGACTAATATAGCATTGTGTGTACTGCCACTGTGCACCTCGCTCAGCCACGCTATATATAGCATTGTGTTTTCTGACACTCTGTGTACACGGCTTAGCCAGACTATATAGCATTGTGTGTACTGCCACTCTGTGTACACCGCTCAACCAGACTATATAGCATTGTGTTTACTTCCACTCTGTGTCTGCTGGGCCTGGGAACAGTAGTACACCGCTCACCCGCCACTGTATAGCATTGTGCTCTGTGTCGCTGCTGGGAATAGTGGTACTGTATAGCATTTCTGTGCTGCCACTGTACTGCTGCCAGTCAACGTGTACTGTAAGGATAAGTGAAATGAGGAAGAAATCCGGTGAAAGAGGAAGGGGCAAGGGAAGAGGTGTTTCCCCTGACGGTTCACGTACAGGCCACAGGGGAGCACCCAAGAAAACCCACTCAATACCGCCCATGTTGTCCAGGACAACAACCCTCACAAATCCAAAAGAACAGGACCAGATAATTACTTGGATGACCTCTCAAGCGTCCAGCAGTGGGTTAAGCAGCACCAGCACATCACGCACGAGGTCCGAGTCCTCAGCCAGTTACAAGGAGCCAGTGGGCACAAAGCTGACACAACCGGCAGCGACACCACGCACACAACTGCCAGATAACCAGTCCTATGAATTACCTCAGGACACAATGGGGTATTCGCAGGAGCTATTCCCAGCCCAACAAACTTCCACCTATGAAAGGTCAATGGAGGAACAGCCAGAAATGTTGTGCCCGGATTCACAACCATTAACTGTGGGAAATGCACCGCGCACTGAAATACAAGGCGAGTCCGAGGAGGACTCGGAAACCCAAATCCCAGAGCAAGTTGGGCAGGAGGGGTTGCAATTGCAGGAGGTCGGCCGACAAGATCTGGAAGACGACGTTGGAGTGAGCTGCGCAGAGGTTGTTCTGGGGAGCTCTACTCCACGGCGGCGGCACCCCACAATGACATATGACGAGTTTGAGGAGATGGAAGAGGAGGGTATGGACAATGTGGACAGAGACCCAGATTTTATTTGTGAACGAGAACATCGCCGTCGTAGCAGCAGCACAGATGAGTCTGTTGAAGAACCCACTGCTGCACGAGTTCGCCTTGTGCCACAAGGTAGGCGGCGCGCAATTTCAGGCACCACAAGCGTGGAAGTTAGAGTGAGAGGCAAAAGAGGAGGAAACAGAAATCGCCAGCAAGGAGGCAGGTGCTCCAAAGTCTGGGCTTTCTTTGAAGACTGCACTGAGGATGTTACCATGGCGATTTGCAAGGTGTGCAAGACTCGCCTGAGCAGGGGGAAAAGTATTAACAACCTCTCCACCACCAGCATGAGCCGCCACATGCTATCCAAACATCCCACTCTGTGGGCAAACGCGGCAGGACAGGGTACTAGCAACACTGCCTCCCTTGGGTTCACCAGACTCACCACCAGACCCGCCTCAGCAGCAGCAGTAGCCCAGCCATTGCGTGGTTCACAACATTCACAAACATCAGACGACGCTGACACTGTCACTTTCCGGAGTAGTGCTCTTGAGGTCTCCCAGTGTTCATCAAACACAACAACCAACAGCCCTTCCGTGTGCAGCGCTACGGTTCAGTTGTCTGTGTCGGAGATGTTTGAGCGCAAGAGGAAATTGCCAGCAAATGACCCCCGGGCCGTGGCAGTAACAGCCAGCATAGCCAAGCTTCTGGCCTGCGAAATGCTGCCATATCGAGTGGTGGAGACAAACAGCTTCAAGGGCATGATGTCAGTGGCCATCCCACGTTACGTGGTTCCCAGCCGCTACCACTTTGCGCGCTCTGCAGTGCCTGAGTTGCATGAGCACGTGGTCAGCAAAATAACCCGAAGCTTGAAGAATGCCGTTGCCTGCAAGGTTCACCTCACCACTGACACCTGGACGAGTGCGTTCGGCCAGGGTCGATACATCTCCCTTACCGCGCACTGGGTGAACCTTGTGGAGCCTGGCAGCGATTCCTCACCTGCTACGGCGCGGGTGTTGCCCACGCCGCAAACAGCTGCACCGCCGTCCCTCCCACTGGATAACAACAGCAGCACCTACCTCTCTGACTCCTTCTCCTCCAACGCATCTCAAAGCTGTACCTCTTTCGGAAACGCTAACCCAGCAGCAGTAGGATCGTGGAAGCAGTGCAGCACAGCTGTTGGCATGCGTCAGCAAGCGTTGCTGAAGCTGATCTGCCTTGGGGATAAGCAGCACACAGGGGAGGAAATTTGGAGGGGAATAAAGGAACAGACGGATTTGTGGCTCGCACCGCTGGACCTGAAACCGGGCATGGTTGTGTGTGATAATGGGAGTAATCTCATTCGCGCTTTAAGGTTGGCTAAGCTGACACACATCCCTTGCCTGGCGCACGTGATGAACCTAGTAGTTCAGCGGTTCCTGAGGACATACCCAGGCGTGGCCGATCTTCTGTTGAAGGTGCGTCGAGTGGCCAAACATTGTAGAAATTCCAGTACTGCTTCGGGGGCACTCGCCAAGATGCAGGAGCGCTTCAATCTCCCCCACCATCGCTTGCTGTGTGATGTCCCTACACGCTGGAATTCTACGCTGCACATGCTAGCACGCTTTTGTGAGCAGAAGAGTGCAGTGGTCCAGTACATGACGGCGCAGTACCGAGGCGCATCCGGACAGCTGCCAAGCTTCTGTGGATCCGATTGGGCCAACATGTTGGACCTCTGCCAAGTCCTCCAAAATTTTGAGCAATCCACGTTGCTTGTGAGCAGTGACAACTCTTCAGTCAGCATTACCATACCACTGCTGTGTTTACTGAAGAGGTCGATGTTAAAAATCAAGGAAACAGCTGTCATGATGCAACTGGGGGAATCTGAAGGAGAAAACGATCAGCGTGATGGTACCAACATCAGGCCATCCGCCTCAGGGAACGCTGGCCCCAGCAGCTATGACGAAGAAGAGGAGGAGGAACAGCTGGAGTTGGAGCAGGAATTTCATGCCACCACTGACGAGGGCCAGAGCGGTGCACGTTGGACTTCCACAATTCAACGCGAATGGTCAGCAGAAGCAGACCAGGAGGAAGGTGACGACTATGATGCATCACAACAACTATCACAACGCTCACAAGAGGATGATGAGGATTCTGGTAGGACTCTGGCACACATGGCTCAATTCATGCTAGACTGCATTGAACGTGACCCACGCATTGTGCGCATTCTGGACAACACCAATTACTGGGTTTATACCCTTCTGGATCCATGGTACAAACACAATGTTCCAAAACTGCTTGAAGAAAGAGTCAGACAGGTCAAAATGGAAGAATACCAGCAGGCCCTTGTGGAGACTTTAGAGAGGAGATTGACATCCTCCCCCTCCTCTAGCCAGTTGTACGCAGACAGACTGACTTCCGCAAACCCAGGACGACCAGGAGGGCAGCAAACAACGCAAGCCGCAGCTAGTACCCAAAAGGGAACGGTATCGGCAGTGTCCTTGGAGTGGGAACATTTTCTGACACCCATGCAGCAGCAGCCCACTGAACAGCAAGCGTGCAGATCCACCTCCAACACCGATCGCCTGGAGAAGATGGTCAAGGACTACATGTCAGATGACGTAGCTGTGTCGAACAATCCATCTGCACCCTTCAACTATTGGGTATCGAAGCTAGACACCTGGCACGAACTGGCAATGTACGCAATAGAGGTGCTGGCTTGCCCGGCAGCCAGCGTTATGTCGGAACGCTGTTTCAGTGCTGCCGGAGGCATCGTCACAGATCGGCGTATCCGCCTCTCTACAGAAAATGCAGACCGTCTGACTCAAATTAAAATGAATCAATCCTGGATTGGAAATGACTACGCAACACTCCAGGACCCCAACCAAGTAACATGACCAATGAACATCTGGGATGGTGTAGCGTTTCCGGTCCCTGTTTATTGAACCTCTCATCTGTATTACATTTATGACTGCATGGCGGCAAAAAGCATTGCTGCTATATCCGCACGCTTTTTGTCCTCATGCAAGGCCTGGGTTGTTGTGTCTCAAAAACCGTGGCCTTCTCCTCCTGCGCCTGCTCCTGTTCCATCACGTCTGCTGCTGCTGGGTTAGCGTTGCCGCGTGGTCCCTGTTTATTGAACCACTTATCTTTATTACATTTATGACTGCATGGCGGTACAAAGCATGCTATCCGCACGCTTCTTGCCCTCATGCAAGGCCTGGGTTGTTGTGTCTCACAAAGCGTGGCCTTCTCCTCCTGCGCCTCCTCCTGTTCCATCACGTCTGCTGCTGCTGGGTTAGCGTTGCCGCGTGGTCCCTGTTTATTGAACCACTTATCTTTATTACATTTATGACTGCATGGCGGTACAAAGCATGCTATCCGCACGCTTCTTGCCCTCATGCAAGGCCTGGGTTGTTGTGTCTCAAAAACCGTGGCCTTCTCCTCCTGCGCCTGCTCCTGTTCCATCACGTCTGCTGCTGCTGGGTTAGCGTTGCCGCGTGGTCCCTGTTTATTGAACCACTTATCTTTATTACATTTATGACTGCATGGCGGTACAAAGCATGCTATCCGCACGCTTCTTGCCCTCATGCAAGGCCTGGGTTGTTGTGTCTCACAAAGCGTGGCCTTCTCCTCCTGCGCCTCCTCCTGTTCCATCACGTCTGCTGCTGCTGGGTTAGCGTTGCCGCGTGGTCCCTGTTTATTGAACCACTTATCTTTATTACATTTATGACTGCATGGCGGTACAAAGCATGCTATCCGCACGCTTCTTGCCCTCATGCAAGGCCTGGGTTGTTGTGTCTCACAAAGCGTGGCCTTCTCCTCCTGCGCCTCCTCCTGTTCCATCACGTCTGCTGCTGCTGGGTTAGCGTTGCCGCGTGGTCCCTGTTTATTGAACCACTTATCTTTATTACATTTATGACTGCATGGCGGTACAAAGCATGCTATCCGCACGCTTCTTGCCCTCATGCAAGGCCTGGGTTGTTGTGTCTCACAAAGCGTGGCCTTCTCCTCCTGCGCCTCCTCCTGTTCCATCACGTCTGCTGCTGCTGGGTTAGCGTTGCCGCGTGGTCCCTGTTTATTGAACCACTTATCTTTATTACATTTATGACTGCATGGCGGTACAAAGCATGCTATCCGCACGCTTCTTGCCCTCATGCAAGGCCTGGGTTGTTGTGTCTCACAAAGCGTGGCCTTCTCCTCCTGCGCCTCCTCCTGTTCCATCACGTCTGCTGCTGCTGGGTTAGCGTTGCCGCGTGGTCCCTGTTTATTGAACCACTTATCTTTATTACATTTATGACTGCATGGCGGTACAAAGCATGCTATCCGCACGCTTCTTGCCCTCATGCAAGGCCTGGGTTGTTGTGTCTCACAAAGCGTGGCCTTCTCCTCCTGCGCCTCCTCCTGTTCCATCACGTCTGCTGCTGCTGGGTTAGCGTTGCCGCGTGGTCCCTGTTTATTGAACCACTTATCTTTATTACATTTATGACTGCATGGCGGTACAAAGCATGCTATCCGCACGCTTCTTGCCCTCATGCAAGGCCTGGGTTGTTGTGTCTCACAAAGCGTGGCCTTCTCCTCCTGCGCCTCCTCCTGTTCCATCACGTCTGCTGCTGCTGGGTTAGCGTTGCCGCGTGGTCCCTGTTTATTGAACCACTTATCTTTATTACATTTATGACTGCATGGCGGTACAAAGCATGCTATCCGCACGCTTCTTGCCCTCATGCAAGGCCTGGGTTGTTGTGTCTCACAAAGCGTGGCCTTCTCCTCCTGCGCCTCCTCCTGTTCCATCACGTCTGCTGCTGCTGGGTTAGCGTTGCCGCGTGGTCCCTGTTTATTGAACCACTTATCTTTATTACATTTATGACTGCATGGCGGTACAAAGCATGCTATCCGCACGCTTCTTGCCCTCATGCAAGGCCTGGGTTGTTGTGTCTCACAAAGCGTGGCCTTCTCCTCCTGCGCCTCCTCCTGTTCCATCACGTCTGCTGCTGCTGGGTTAGCGTTGCCGCGTGGTCCCTGTTTATTGAACCACTTATCTTTATTACATTTATGACTGCATGGCGGTACAAAACATGCTATCCGCACGCTTCTTGCCCTCATGCAAGGCCTGGGTTGTTGTGTCTCACAAAGCGTGGCCTTCTCCTCCTGCGCCTCCTCCTGTTCCATCACGTCTGCTGCTGCTGGGTTAGCGTTGCCGCGTGGTCCCTGTTTATTGAACCACTTATCTTTATTACATTTATGACTGCATGGCGGTACAAAGCATGCTATCCGCACGCTTCTTGCCCTCATGCAAGGCCTGGGTTGTTGTGTCTCACAAAGCGTGGCCTTCTCCTCCTGCGCCTCCTCCTGTTCCATCACGTCTGCTGCTGCTGGGTTAGCGTTGCCGCGTGGTCCCTGTTTATTGAACCACTTATCTTTATTACATTTATGACTGCATGGCGGTACAAAGCATGCTATCCGCACGCTTCTTGCCCTCATGCAAGGCCGGGGTTGTTGTGTCTCACAAAGCGTGGCCTTCTCCTCCTGCGCCTCCTCCTGTTCCATCACGTGTGCTGCTGCTGGGTTAGCGTTACCGGTCCCTTTTCCTGGAACCTCTTATATGTATTACATTTATGACTGCATGCCGACAAAAAACATGTTACCTGTGCAAAGAAAACAGACATTTCCCGCATTTAAAAGACAGTTTTCCCTTTGAAACTTTAAAATCGATTTTCTCAAAAACTATAAGCTCTTTTTGCTAATTTTTTTTCCTCTTGTACCCACTCCCAAGGTGCACATACCCTGTAAATTTGGGGTATGTAGCATGTAAGGAGGCTTTACAAACCACAAAAGTTCGGGTCCCCATTGACTTCCATTATGTTCGGAGTTCGGGTCGAACACCCGAACATCGCGGCCATGTTCGGCCTGTTCGGCCCGAACCCGAACATCTAGATGTTCGCCCAACACTAGCAAGAGGCAGCATGTGCTGTTCTATGGAGAGGGGAGACAGGAGGCTGTATGTGCTGTCCTATGTAGAGGGGAGGGACAGGCAGGAAGCTGCATGTACTGTCCTATGGAGAGGCAAGAGGCAGCATGTGCTGTTCTATGGAGAGGGGTAACAGGAGGCTGCATGTACTGTCCTATGGAGAGGGGAGTAGAGACTGCATGTGCTGTCCTATGAAGAGGGGAGAAGAAGCAGGAGGCTGCATGTGCTGCCCTATGGAGAGGGGAGGAGAAGCAGGAGGCTGCATGTGCTGTCCTATGGAGAGGGAAGGGACAGGCAGGAAGCTGCATGTACCGTCCTATGGAGAGGGAAGCAGAGGCAGGAGGGCTACATGTACTGTCCTATGGAGAGGGGAGGAGAGGCAGGAGGCTGCATGTACTGTCCTATGGAGAGGGGAGGAGAGGCAGGAGGCTGCATGTACTGTTCTATGGAGAGGGGAGGGGCAGGAGGCTGCATGTGCTGTCCTATGGAGAGGGGAGGAGAGGCAGGAGGCTGCATGTGCTGCCCTATGGAGAGGGGAGGAGAGGCAAGAGGCAGCATGTACTGTCCTATGGAGAGGGGAGGAGAGGCAAGAGGCTGCATGTACTGTCCTATGGAGAGGGGAGGAGAGGCAAGAGGCTGCATGTACTGTCCTATGGAGAGGGGAGGAGAGGCAAGAGGCTGCATGTACTGTTCTATGGAGAGGGGAGGGGCAGGAGGCTGCATGTGCTGCCCTATGGAGAGGGGAGGAGAGGCAGGAGGCTGCATGTACTGTCCTATGGAGAGGGGAGGAGAGGCAGGAGGCTGCATGTACTGTCCTATGGAGAGGGGAGCAGAGGCAGGAGGCTGCATGTGCTGCCCTATGGAGAGGGGAGCAGAGGCAGGAGGCTGCATGTGCTGCCCTATGGAGAGGGGAGGAGAGGCAGGAGCATGCATGTACTGTTCTATGGAGAGGGGAGGAGAGGCAACATGTGCTGTCCTATGGAGAGGCAGGAGGCTGCATGTACTGTTCTATGGAGAGGGGAGACAGGAGGCTGCATGTGCTGTACTATGGAGAGAGGAGGAGAGGCAAGAGGCTGCATGTGCTGTCCTATGGAGAGGGGAGGAGAGGCAAGAGGCTGCATGTGCTGTCCTATGGAGAGGGGAGGAGAGGCAAGAGGCTGCATGTGCTGTCCTATGGAGAGGGGAGAAGATCAACCAGGTATTGCCTATCGTTGGGCACCATGTTTACGCAATATGTTAGTCAACAGCCATTTTCAGGGTGTTGATGATACCCAGAGACATTGCTAACTGACAGGGACGTATACATGTGGGGGTTGCTCCATGCGATGTTTTATATCAGTGGGTAACACAGTGAGGTTACCTGATGGTAGGACGTGGGACCTTAGTCGCTATGTGAATTGTGGCACTATTTTGGTTGTGTATCTCCTGACATGCCCATGTGGGGCTTTTTATGTTGGGAAGACTAAGTGGGAATTCAGATTTCGAATGTCACAACATATTACTAGTATCACCAGTAAAAAGGTTCCTAGGGTGAGTACATTTGAAATCGGCGCCGGTAGACTTGGACGCAGGATACAGCCGGTATATGGCTGATCCTGCTTCTGCACAAGTCCGGCCCGTTTTAATTACTATTCCCCCTCCAGGCCACCATGGATAGTGGGGGAATGAAATAATTCGGCTACCAGCGATTGCTGGAGGCCGAATTATTGTGTTTTTTAAGCAACTTCGGCTCCATCATCTGACGGAGCCGACGTTACTCACTGAGCGCTGCAATAGGAGCGATTCCTATTGTAGTCTATGGAGGCGCCGGCTGCGCCCAAATCTAGCAGCGTTGAAAAGCACTGCTCCGTCCTAGGGTACCTACCCCAGTGGCTAGACATTTCAGAACGGAACATGGGGGCAACCTCACAGGTTTGCGGTTTGTTGGCCTGGATCAGATTCACAGGACGGCAATTTTTACAGCCTGTTTCTCCAAAAAGAGTAAAGATGAATCTTTAACTTGCAGGCCATGGATCCACCGGGGCTCAATGAAAACACAAGTTATGTCCCTGTCCTTCCATTATAATGCCTTTGTATCTCTAAGTTTTTGGCCCCCCTTTGTTCCATTTGTGGCATTGGTGGTGATCTTTCCAGCACGGTTTTCCCTATCCTGGCTTTTCTCCCTGTTTTTCTGGGAGTCTATTAGAGAAGGTTTGCCTTCACCTGACTGATTTCTGTTGCTTGCTTTTTTTTTGTCTTTATGAATTGTTTCTGTATTCTGTTTGCTGGTTTTCCTATGATTTTTACATAACAAGGGTTCAGCGTGGCATAATATTTGATGTTGGTTGGGCTGCACCACACCACTTCCTTTCTCCCCTTCTCTGGCTCAGCACTATTCTGGGCATATCTACCACGCTGTGGCTGGAATCTACAGCTATGGCACCCCTTCGTCACTGGTCAGGAGACCCTCTCCTCATCGTATGGTGAAACGCTGGTACCACCTGATACTGAGCTGGACTGGAGCTATGACTCTGCTTGCTTTAATGATATGCTGTGCTCAGCTGAATTTGACATACTGCTTTACTTATGTACTTCTGCTCGGTGGCATACAGTGTCTGCTGCTCCTATGAAATTGCTATAAGTATTATACTGCATATTAATCTACTAACTCTGCTGTGGAATCGATTCTGATTATACTAACTTTGATGCATTGGAGAGGACAAGACACCAAGGTTGGTACTGTATGCACAGTCTGTGAACTTGCTTGCTTCATTATCATGCTGTGCTCAGCTAGATGTGATATATGGCCTTGCCTAGGTGCTTCCGTCTGCTGGCATACAGTGTCTGTTGCTCCTTTTGAACTTGTCACAAGCACTATATTACATCATTAGCTTTGCTTGGAATCAGTGGGATACCAGGACATTATATATATATATATATATATATATATATATATATATATATATATATATATATATATATATATATATATATATATATATATATATATATATATATATATATATATATATACACTAATCTGGTTGTTTGTTGCTCTCCGGGACTGTTTACCAGCGCTATGCATGACACCAAACTCTATTGAACTTTGTTGTGAAGTGCAAACAAATTGTGGATCTTAGGCCTAGTGCACACCGAGCGGTTTTTGGAGCGATCCGCCGGCCGCATCCGCCTGGAAAAACGCTTGGCTAATGTATTGCAATGGGATGGTGCACACCGGCGGTTTGAGGTTTTTGTCAAGCCGCAAACGCGCCCTCTGCTGCGCATTTGCGGTTTTCGGAAGCGTTTCGTCCTCAAAGTATAGGAAAAACGCAAACCGCTCTGAAAAACGCTACTTCAGAGCGGTTTGCCAGGCATTTTTGTTACAGAAGCTGTTCAGTAACAGCTTTTACTGTAACAATATGTGTAATCTGCTACACAAAAACGCACCCAAAACCGCTATGTATGTTTAGAAAACCTCTCTAAACATACCTAGAATCGCTCTGAAATCAGCTCCCAAAACCGCTAGCGTATTGCGGATCTGCTAGCGGTTTTGGTGTGCACTGGGCCTTAATGAACTCCTGCAAACAATTTTTTTGATCTCGAGGAATCCCTGCATTTATTTTGCAGGAGGCATGGTATTTTAGGCCTGGTGCACACCAGAGGAGTTTTTCTGAGCGTTTTGAGTTTTAAATCTGCTGCTAATGTTATCCTATGTGTCTGTGCACACTGGAGCAATGAGGTTTTGTAAAAAACCCCATAGCATTACATCGGGAAGAGCTTTTGAAAGGTTTCAAAAGCTCTTCCCAATGTAATGCTATGGTTTTTTTTTACAAAACCTCATTGCTCCAGTGTGCACAGCAGGGGCGTCGCTAGCCCTGTTTTAGGGGGGCACGTGCCCCCAATCTTTCCTGGGGTGCCACGGATCTCCGCCCGGCCGCCCCCTCTGTCAAGACTCAGCGGCTCCCTCCAGCCGCCGCGTCACTGACAGTCTCAGACCTCAGGATCAGGCGGCGAGCCGGCGACCAATCGTGCGGGCGCTAGGACCCAGCGCCCGCACTGATATGCGGAAGTGACATCACTTCCGCATATCGAGCGGGTGCGTCCAGTGCCCGCTCGTACATCTGGTCGGGTCGCCGCTGATCCTGAGGTCTGCTGAGAGGTAGGGGGGGAGCGGCGGCGGCTAGAGGGGGGGCCTCCCTGTCACTCACTCACTCACTCACTCAAGGGGCTCCCTGGCACGCACTCACTCCCTAAAGGGGCTCCCTGGCACACACTCACTCCCTAAAGGGGCTCCCTGTCACTCACTCACTCCCTAAAGGGGCTCCCTGTCACTCACTCCCTAAAGGGGCTCCCTGTCACTCACTCACTCACTCCCTAAAGGGGCTCCCTGTCACTCACGCACTCACTCCCTAAAGGGGCTCCCTGTCACTCACTCACTCACTCCCTAAAGGGGCTCCCCTGGCACTCACTCACTCACTCCCTAAAGGGGCTCCCTGGCACTCACTCACTCCCTAAAGGGGCTCCCTGGCACGCACTCACTCCCTAAAGGGGCTCCCTGGCACTCACTCACTCCCTAAAGGGGCTCCCTGGCACTCACTCACTCCCTAAAGGGGCTCCCTGTCACTCACTCACTCCCTAAAGGGGCTCCCTGTCACTCACTCACTGCCTAAAGGGGCTCCCTGTCACTCACTCACTCCCTAAAGGGGCTCCCTGTCACTCACTCACTCCCTAAAGGGGCTCCCCTGGCACTCACTCACTCCCTAAAGGGGCTCCCTGGCACTCACTCACTCCCTAAAGGGGCTCCCTGGCACGCACTCACTCACTAAAGGGGCTCCCTGGCACTCACTCACTTCCTAAAGGGCCTCCCTGTCACTCACTCCCTAAAGGGCCTCCCTGTCACTCACTCACTCCCTAAAGGGGCTCCCTGTCACTCACTCACTCCCTAAAGGGGCTCCCTGTCACTCACTCACTCCCTAAAGGGGCTCCCTGGCACGCACTCACTCACTAAAGGGGCTCCCTGGCACTCACTCACTTCCTAAAGGGCCTCCCTGTCACTCACTCCCTAAAGGGCCTCCCTGTCACTCACTCACTCCCTAAAGGGCCTCCCTGTCACTCACTCACTGCCTAAAGGGGCTCCCTGTCACTCACTCACTGCCTAAAGGGGCTCCCTGTCACTCACTCACTGCCTAAAGGGGCTCCCTGGCACTCACTCACTGCCTAAAGGGGCTCCCTGGCACTCACTCACTGCCTAAAGGGGCTTCCTGTCACTCACTCACTGCCTAAAGGGGCTCCCTGGCACTCACTACCTAAAGGTGCTCCCTGTCACTCACTATCGGGGTCCCTGTCACTCACTACCTAACTGGAGGCGCCTGTCACTCACTAGCTAACCTGGGGGTCCCTGTCACTCACTACCTAACTTGGGGGGGCTACCATATTAAGGGGGCATTCTGCCTATTTATGTGAAATGCTGTCTATTTATGTGCCTCATGACTGCTGAATGTGTCTTGTTGGGAGCCTTATGATTTGTTGGGGGCCTCATGATTGCTGAATTTGTCTTGTTGGGGGCCTCATGATTTGTTGGGGGCCCTCATGATTGCTGAATTTGTCTTGTTGGGGGCCTCATGATTGCTGAATTTGTCTTGTTGGGGGCCTCATGATTTGTTGGAGGCCTCATGATTGCTGAATTTGTCTTGTTGGGGGCCTCCTGATTTGTTGGGGGCCTCATGATTGCTGAATATGTCTTGTTGGGGGTCACATGATTGCTAACTGCGAGACTATGGGAAAAGCTGAATCCTTATCATATGAGACAATAGCATTAAACCTACTTTTTTAGCGTTTTAAAACAGAAAGTAAAACTGGGAGGTTCTAAAAAATTGAATACATTTTTCAGGAGTAGGATGGATGAAATTGTTTATCTTCACAGTTTATTTTCAACTTGGATTTTCCATAATGTTCATGTATGAGTTAAAACGTTTGTACAGTATTTAGTTTAAATTGCTGTTGCCACTTTGCGATAGATACCGGTAAGTGACTTTTGGGTTGCAGTTTGGGCACTCGGCCTCCAAAAGGTTCGCCACCACTGTCCTAATCTGATGTCCCACCATTGCTAGGTTCATGTAAATTTGTCTCCACCCGTTACCACACCTATATTCTGGTCCATGGCCCACCCATTTTTTGGTGCGGCGCGATAAGCACGCCGCACAACGTGATCGTCATATTTTTGGCACGCTAGCTGCAGTGTGCTGAATTCTGCTGCCTACAGTATGTACAGTATACGCTGTTCTCTAGTGCTTGCACTGTGTGCTGATTTACCTCCAGTGTGTACAGTGTAAGGTGTTACTCTGTGCCTTTATTGATTGTAAACCAGCTGTATTGTATGCTGATCCCTGCTACTTTCAGTATGTACAGTATTAGCTGTAAAGCCTGGTACACACATACAATTTTGATTAGCCAATTTTAGCTCTGTTCATAAAATTCATTGTCTGTTGGCCCACTTACTGCATGGGGGTGGGAAATTGGGGGTCAGTGATTGACCAATCAAAATTGTATGTGCGTATACATCTTTGATCTATGCCTATACTGATTGTAAATGATTGAAATAAAGGACAGGGGGCTCCGTCCAATATTTCGATGGGCAGGCCCGTTATCCGTAGCTTACACCGCTGCTAAGTTCATGTACATTTGGCCCCACCCATGGCCACGCCCACTCACCGCATGGCCACGCCCATTTTTGGTGCCCACAGGTGCCACTGATCTCCAAGGACCCTAGAAACGCCCCTGGTGCACAGACACATAGGATAACATTAGCAGCAGATTTAAAACTCAAAACGCTCAGAAAAACTCCTCTGGTGTGCACCAGGCCTAAAAGTATGTGTGGCTGTTTATTTCACTACCCTCTATTATACTGCCACTCATTGTACTGTCTCCTCCTTATCCTAGTGCTTTTTATTAATGTGCTCATTATTATTTGACCCTCAATTTAGTTTCTTTTTTTACAGTACCCCCTATTATAATGTGCTCTATTGTACTTTTCCCCCTGTGGGGGAAAAAGCCAAGGAACCCCTGCAGAGTAGGAACAATGGTTGAGAAAGCCTGCTATAGTATATTGACTTTGCTGGCTCTGACAGTATGTCAGGTCGCCTGAGTGCGCAGCACGACCTCCTATTTGAACTGCATTCTATCTATATAACAGCCCTATTGTTGTGTTTACCTGGGGATTATGGAATGAGTGGAGTGAGTGTGTGGATGTGATTTGGTAGCCTGATCAGCTATCATTTTTATATTGTTGGACTTTGCTTCCATTTTCCCATTAATAAAGTTATGATATTTTATTATATATAAAGGTTTGTGTAGTTCTGTTGCTTGGAGCAAACACCTTCCTTTTCCTTACATTTTGTACCTGGGCCTAATAGTCACTAGCCCACTATCAATACAATGTAACATTTCTTTGCTCATTACTCAATGAAAAAAAAACATCCCGTGATAAACTCTGGTCTTTTAATAAGCAACATTTCCCGGCAAACTTCCACAGTTCACCAACTCACCTTAGGGAACAGTACTTGCTGTTCGTGCCAACTCTATACTTTCCCATAGGGCCATTCCTTGATCCTTTACCCTGAAGTCAGATGGAACAGGACGTCCAATCCGACCTGATAAACACCCGGGCCACTTCCCCCTATAAAAGGTATAATCAGGGTCGGACTGGGACACTGGGGGCCCACCAAAGAAATTTCAACCTGGGGCCCACACATTCCATGATTGCAGTGAAAAAGGGCGTGACCATGCATCGGAAGGTGGGCGTGGTCATGATGTATTATGGACAGGGCCAAATGTACATGATCTTAGCAGCATTGTAATTCAGAGACACTGCTGCCCAGCAAAACTTTGCATAGAGCCCCCTCCTTCAATATAAAGTAATGTCTTACTTTGCAGAGGTTGCGACCGCATCGGGGCCCTTGAGCCAAAGGGGCCCTGAAGGGCCCTCCCTCAACTACAGTATACCTCTCGATTAGTCCTGTGCTCATAATAATCACTTCTATAGATACTTTGAACAGTGGTAATCATTAACAAGCTATTTCCCATCCCCTTCTTGCACCTCTGACGCTGTAGTTGCCATTGGCAGGTTTTGGTGCATTGTATCAAATGTTATGTATTGAGTGCTTGGGGGGCCCCATTGTAAAATTTGCATCAAGGCCTACAGCTCCTTAGCTACACCACTGCTCTCAGCATGAGTGATTACAGCACTGAGAAGAGAATTTTTGTGCTGCAGGCAGCAATTGGAACTCTGTCAGAGAAGGAGGAGGGGCCTACCAGAGACCTGGAGGCGGGGCCCACCGAGGGAAAATACTGTACTACTGTGGCTCAGTCCAATCCTGGGTATAATCTCAGCCACCATTGTACAGTCGGCCTTAGTCACTGTAGGGAGCGGAAGTGCTGCTTGCTGTGCTGCATATACAGGGACAGTGTAAATAATCAGTATTGTTAAAAGTGTTTATAAAAAAAAATTATGAATATTGTAAATATTGTGCTGTGTAGCTGCTTCCTAGGTGCTCTGCTTCTTGTAGTGCACCAGCTAGTGACCTCTCAATAGTCCTTTTAAACACTCTTCCTGACCTGACCACAAAAGTCATTTTGTGGACTTTCATTGACCCTGCTCTACTGATATGTATTTTGTTTTTGCATTGTGGTGTGGTGTGGTGTGTGGTCCCCTGTAATCCTGTTCACCGTAATCCTTTGATGTAGACATGGTAAGCGTTCCCTAACAACCACCTGACTTCTCAGCCCTCCTTACAGCTGCCAGCGGCACTGAGACAGGCTGAAACCTTTTCCTCTGCTGTGCATTCCCTCCAAGGAGACCAACGGTCACGTCTAGCTACACCGTGCCTCCCTTCCTGCATCCTGTACTTCTCGCTGAGGTCTCGTGCCCGCTGTTGACTGGATAGCCTGGTCCCTGGCTCCCATTCAAGAGAGACACAAGCTGTAATCTGATCCTTACTGACAGCCACTACATTCGAGGTGAGACCTGTCCAGGATAGGACAGTGTGATTGCAACTTTCTGCCTCAGTCTCAGAGCACTCTTTGTGTTTGTTTTTAACATGTTGGGCAAGGGGGTTACCTGGCGCAATCATTTTTTCCACTTGAACATCTGAGGGATGGAATGTTGACTCTGTGGCAGTGCCCATGAAGTGGGCAGGCTGGTAGGCTGAGTGGAGGACAGCTTGGAATGAGGGAGAGGAGGAGGCATAAGGTGGATCACAAGACTTGTGCTTTGAGTGCCTCTTGCCTTAAGAGCTTCATGCCACAGGGCCTTGTGACGGACACAAGGTGCCTTCTCAGAGTAGTTATTTCATGCGAGCTGGTCTTCCCACGACTACGTTTCTCTTGACACAGCATGCAGATAGTGGCAGTTTTATCAGCAGCAGACACATAGAAATATTCCCACACTAAAGAGCCTTGTTGAACTAGTCTAATACCGATAAAAGTGACTGGCGCGGTGGCTGCATGACTGCTGGTGATCTTGTTACACCCTTCTGTTTGCCTCCTGTGACCTCTACCTGCTTCCTAACCTTTTCCTCCCTCTGTGAGACTTGGCCTCTCCCTCTGAACTCACCTCCTCCTGTTCCTCTCTTGTGGGCACCCATGAGCCATGCCATCCATCACAACATCATCATCACCCTCATCATTGCTTACAGCCTCAAGCTCACAGTAGGCTGCAGCAGCAGGTACATTACACCTTGTGGTGACCCGGGACTTGTCTGAGTGTCTGCCTTGCTCCTCTCCTTCATCTGATGGCAAGAACACTTGTGTGTCACTCTGGTCTATCAATGACTGGGTAAATAGCTCCTCTAAGCAATACAATTCTGTTAGAGTGGCTTTGATGGTGGAGGTGGTGAAACAAAAGGTTCACCACAGCAGAGGAGGATGAGGAAGGTGCAGGAACATTGGCAGCAGAACAGGTAGAAGAGGTGAACCACCTCTTCTGCATTCTGGAATGTAATGGCTTTCTTCTGCAGAAGATCATATATGCCACGGCCACGGGATGTCTCACCACCAGAAACCCCAGAACCTCCATGCTTTGACTGCCCTTTGCTTGTCATGTTTGTTTTGTGAGTGACCAGCCAAGGAGTATTGTCAAAAATGTCTGCAACACTTTACCAGCAAACTGACTGTCTGTTATCTCCCAAAAAACTTACAGTATGGTTTGGTGACAATGATGTCTTGTTCTAACACTGTAGAACAGGGGTCTCAAACTCATTTTACCTGGGGGCCGCAGGAGGCAAAGTCAGGATGAGGCTGGGCCGCATAAGGGATTTCACAAAAAAAGTTAATCAGCAGCTCCCTCCCTTTCAGCTTCAGCTCTGCCCCTCCTGACGTCAATCGCGGCGCATCGCTGCCTCTCCCCGCCCCTCTCTGTGAAGGAAGAATGAGAGGGGCGGGCAGAGGCGGCGATGCGCCACGAATGAAGTCAGGAGGGCAGAGCTGAAGCTGAAAGCTCTGCCCCTTCCCGGAAATGCCGGCGGATTGCCCCCCGGGCGATTTAGGGGCTCTGCAGCCCTCGTTTAGCGGCGGGGATGCGGCGGATTACTTGGGAGCATTAAAGCAAACTATAAGGAAGCTTTTGCCGGCGCGGTCCACAAAATATTGTATCGAGGGCCGCAAATGGCCCGCGAGCCGCGAGTTTGAGACCCCTGCTGTAGAATAATCACTCAGTGACACAAAAGTCTGTGACACTGTATTTCTTTAAAAGACACATAGACTGTCTGATATAACTGAAACTAATGAGTTAAGTGACATGGGTGATGCTGTGTGGGGGTAGGTGACAACTGACAATCAATCACTTATGCATAGTGATAGCAGGCTACAAGGGTGACTCAGTCAGCCACACACTACACTGTATACGGGTGTTTGTTGCTATAACCACACACACCACAATGCAAAAACAAAATGTATATCAGTACAGCAGGGTCAATTACAATTCCACAAAATTACTTTTGTGGTCAGGAAGAGTGTTCAAAAGGATCTATCTGGTTTACTAGAAGACGCAGAGCATCTAAGAAGCAGCTACACAGCACAATATCACAAATACAGCCTATATACTTAGGATGAGGCCTCAAAATGGCTATTGGGGTCCCTAGTTGGTGCACTACAAGAAGCAGAGCACCTAGGATGCAGCTACACAGCACAGTATATACAATACTGATTATTTACACTGTCCCTGTATATGCAGCACAGCAAGCAGCAACTCCGCTCCCTACAGTAACTAAGGCAGACTGTAAAATGACAGCCGAGATCGTGCCTTTTATTAAGGGGAAGTGGCCCGGGTGGTGATCAGGCCAGATTGGACATCCCGTCCCATCTGACTTCAGGTTGAAGGGTCAAATAATTGTCCTATGGGAAAGTATAGAGCTGGCATAAATGGCACATACTGTTTGCTGCTAAGGTGAGTTGGCGAACTGCAGAAGATTGCAGAGAAATGTTGCTCATTAAAAGACCAGCCTGTGCCACCGGATGTCACTGAGATTTTTCATGTCTCTCCTTGTACATGTAGTACTGTATCTAATTAAAACGTCTTATTAGCTAGTGCAAAACCAATGCATCTGCAGGTGTTCATGTGTTAAAGGGAACCTAAACTGAGAAGGATATGGATTTTTTCCTTTTAAAATAATACCAATTGCCTGACTCTCCAGCTAATCTTGTGCCTTTAATACATTTAGCCACAGCCTCTCAACTAGCATGCAGAACAGGTGCTCTGACTGAAGTCAGACTGGATTAGCTGTATGCTTGTTAAAGGGGTGTGATTCAGCCACTACTGCAGGCAAAGAGATCAGCAGGGTTGCCAGGCAACTTGTATTGTTTAAAAAGAAAAATCCATATCCCTCTCAGTTAAAGTGAACCCCCAGACTAAAAATCTACTCAGCAGCACTGAAAAGGCTTGGTGTTTCTTTAACAGTTTCACAGCATCAGAACTTTGTTTTTCGTACCCAAGCCTCATTTTTAGCTGCACAGAAGCTAAGCTCCGCCCCATCAAAGAAATCTGCCTGGGCATTTTTCCCCTGATGCTGTGCAAAGGATGATGGGATTTCTAATGTTGTTCTCGTTCTGCTGTTTTGGCGCAAATTTGTTTTTTTAATTTTGAATTTGAGATTTGAAGCCGAGCGCGCGTCACTCAATCTCTGAGTGAAATCTTGAACAGATCCTGTGTCTATTGTGTCATTATTTCACCCCGGTACAGAGATAATCATCCAGGATCTACCAACAGACTGTGTCCCGAGCCCAGAAAGAACCTATTACTTTTCAGGTGAGGTTTTTGGGTGTATTGTATTGATTTATAGCTTATGTGTGGAGGGGGTAGAGATGACTTTGGCTCTTTCTGGTTCAGCCACACTCAGGATGGGTTGATTTGGAAGACTTGAAATTCCCTCTCTTCTGCCACACCTATCAGACATCATCTCCCACCGCTCTTCAGTGACCAGGAGGTGGGCGAGTTCATATATCCCACTTTAAAGGAAGAAGAGGGATATGGATCATCTCATACATATTCATCCCCATAACACAAGCGTAGCCGGCAACGGGATCCCCATGCCGATGCTGCGATACAGATATCCCTTGCGTACATACGTAATTTCATGCGTACCCCTCCCCACCCGATGTATTTAATAATACCTCTTTATAATACATATTATATACAAACTACTATATACAAAAGCTACTTCATAATACATATTACACTCCTATATTGCAATTCACCCTTATGCATTATTTTACACCATATTCCACCCACCATCTTCCTATCCCTTCAATTCATAACATCTAGTGATTACAGATTGTGACAAAAATCGATAATAATATTGCTATTGCCCAAAATTCATCAACTACAGTGCTTTTTTTCATTCAGAAGCAGAAGGTCCGCACTTGTCCAAGGGTCAAAATCTTTATTTAGGACATATCAATGACATCGCATGCATCAAAAAGCTGACATGTTTCGAGCTATACTAGCTCTTAATCATAGCTCCCTAACACTGCTACTGCTGCCTCTGGAGTGCACCCTAGTGGCTGCAGCTCTGGTGCTTTGAGTCCACCAGGAGAAAAGCGCAATATAAATGTTCTGTGTCTGTATGTATATTTGAAAGACAACAAGTGAGAAGAATATGGAGGCAGCCAGCCATATTTATTTCCTTTCAAACAATACCAGTTGCCTGGCAACCCTGCTGATCTATTTAGCTGCAGTAATGTTTGAATAACACCACCAGAAACAAGCATGTGGCTAATCATATCAGAAATACCTATCCTGCTTGTCCACAGAAAGAAGGTATAGGATTACCCTGTAAAAGAAGACTCTACATAGCGCAATACTGCATAATTAAAAGCACCCGGTATTCACTCCAGGATTACTTGTGAAGGGCCTCCACCAGAAACACTGAACACTTTTATGGGGTAATATGCCACCGTAGTGAGTATACTCACCGTTAGTGTTGGGCGAACACCTAGATGTTCAGGTTCGCGAACGTTCGCCGAACATCGCCGCGATGTTCGGGTGTTCGCGCCGAACTCCGAACATAATGGAAGTCAATGGGGACCCAAACTTTCGTGCTTTGTAAAGCTTCCTTACATGCTACATACCCCAAATTTGCAGGGTATGTGCACCTTGGGAGTGGGTACAAGAGGAAAAAAAATATTTGAAAAAGAGCTTATAGTTTTTGAGAAAATTGATTGTAAAGTTTCAAAGGAAAAACTGTCTTTTAAATGTGGAAAATGTCATGTTTCTTTGCACAGGTAACATGCTTTTTGTCGCCATGCAGTCATAAATGTAATACAGAGAAGAGGTTCCAGGAAAAGGGACCGGTAACGCTAACCCAGCACAAGCAGCAGCACACGTGATGGAACAGGAGGAGGCGCAGGAGGAGAAGGCCACGCTTTTTGAGACACAACAACCCAGGCCTTGCATGAGGACAAGAAGCGTGCGGATAGCATGCTTTGTACCGCCATGCAGTCATAAATGTAATAAAGATAAGAGGTTCCATAAACAGGGACCGGAAACGCTAACCCAGCAGCAGCACACGTGATGTAACAGAAGGAGGCGCAGGAGGAGAAGGCCACGCTTTGAGACACAACAACCCAGGCCTTGCATGAGGACAAGAAGCGTGCGGATAGCATGCTTTTTACTGCCATGCAGTCATAAATGTAATAAAGATGAGAGGTTCCATAAACAGGGACCGGCAACGCTAACCCATCACAGATGGTCATTGTTCATGTTACTTGGTTGGGGTCCGGGAGTGTTGCATAGTCGTTTCCAATCCAGGATTGATTCATTTTAATTTGAGTCAGACGGTCTGCATTTTCTGTGGAGAGGCAGATACGCCGATCTGTGACGATGCCTCCGGCAGCACTGAAACAGCGTTCCGACATAACGCTGGCTGCCGGGCAAGCCAGCACCTCTATTGCGTACATTGCCAGTTCGTGCCAGGTGTCTAGCTTCGATACCCAATAGTTGAAGGGTGCAGATGGATTGTTCAACACAGCTACGCCATCTGACATGTAGTCCTTGACCATCTTCTCCAGGCGATCGGTGTTGGAGGTGGATCTGCACGCTTGCTGTTCTGTGGGCTGCTGCTGCATGGGTGTCAGAAAATTTTCCCACTCCAAGGACACTGCCGATACCATTCCCTTTTGGGCACTAGCTGCGGCTTGTGTGGTTTGCTGCCCTCCTGGTCGTCCTGGGTTTGCGGAAGTCAGTCTGTCAGCGTACAACTGGCTAGAGGAGGGGGAGGATGTCAATCTCCTCTCTAAAGTCTCCACAAGGGCCTGCTGGTATTCTTCCATTTTGACCTGTCTGACTCTTTCTTCAAGCAGTTTTGGAACATTGTGTTTGTACCGTGGATCCAGAAGTGTATAAACCCAGTAATTGGTGTTGTCCAGAATGCGCACAATGCGTGGGTCGCGTTCAATGCAGTCTAGCATGAATTGAGCCATGTGTGCCAGAGTCTTGCCAGAATCCTCATCATCCTCTTGTGAGCGTTGTGATAGTTGTTGTGATGCATCATAGTCGTCACCTTCTTCCTGGTCTGCTTCTGCTGACCATTCGCACTGAATTGTGGAAGTCCAACGTGCACCACTCTGGCCCTCGTCAGTGGTGGCATGAAATTCCTGCTCCAACTCCAGCTGTTCCTCCTCCTCTTCTTCGTCATAGCTGCTGGGGCCAGCGTTTCCTGAGGCGGATGGCCTGATGTTGGTACCATCACGCTGATCGTTTTCTCCTTCAGATTCCACCAGTTGCATCATGAGAGCTGTTTCCTTGATTTTCAACATCGACCTCTTCAGTAAACACAGCAGTGGTATGGTAATGCTGACTGAAGAGTTGTCACTGCTCACAAGCAACGTGGACTGCTCAAAATTTTGGAGGACTTGGCAGAGGTCCAACATGTTGGCCCAATCGGATCCACAGAAGCTTGGCAGCTGTCCGGATGCGCCTCGGTACTGCGCCGTCATGTACTGGACCACTGCACTCTTCTGCTCGCAAAAGCGGGCTAGCATGTGCAGCGTAGAATTCCAGCGCGTAGGGACATCACACAGCAAGCGATGGTGGGGGAGATTGAAGCGCTCCTGCATCTTGGCGAGTGCCCCCGAAGCAGTACTGGAATTTCTACAATGTTTGGCCACTCGACGCACCTTCAACAGAAGATCGGCCACGCCTGGGTATGTCCTCGGGAACCGCTGAACTACTAGGTTCATCACGTGCGCCAGGCAAGGGATGTGTGTCAGCTTAGCCAACCTTAAAGCGCGAATGAGATTACTCCCATTATCACACACAACCATGCCCGGTTTCAGGTCCAGCGGTGCCAGCCACAAATCCGTCTGTTCCTTTATTCCCCTCCAAATTTCCTCCTCTGTGTGCTGCTTATCCCCAAGGCAGATCAGCTTCAGCAACGCTTGCTGACGCATGCCAACAGCTGTGCTGCACTGCTTCCACGATCCTACTGCTGCTGGTGCTGGGTTAGCGTTTCCGGATGAGGTACAGCTTTGAGATGCGTTGGAGGAGAAGGAGTCAGAGAGGTAGGTGCTGCTGTTGTTATCCAGTGGGAGGGACGGCGGTGCAGCTGTTTGCGGCGTGGGCAACACCCGCGCCGTAGCAGGTGAGGAATCGCTGCCAGGCTCCACAAGGTTCACCCAGTGCGCGGTAAGGGAGATGTATCGACCCTGGCCGAACGCACTCGTCCAGGTGTCAGTGGTGAGGTGAACCTTGCAGGCAACGGCATTCTTCAAGCTTTGGGTTATTTTGCTGACTATGTGCTCATGCAACTCAGGCACTGCAGAGCGCGCAAAGTGGTAGCGGCTGGGAACCACGTAACGTGGGATGGCCACTGACATCATGCCCTTGAAGCTGTTTGTCTCCACCACTCGATATGGCAGCATTTCGCAGGCCAGAAGCTTGGCTATGCTGGCTGTTACTGCCACGGCACGGGGGTCATTTGCTGGCAATTTCCTCTTGCGATCAAACATCTCAGAGACAGACAACTGAATCGTAGGGCTGCACACTGAAGGGCTGTTGGTTGTTGTGTTTGATGAACACTGGGAGACCTCAAGAGCACTACTCCAGAAAGTGACAGTGTCAGCGTCTGATGTTTGTGAATGTTGTGAACCACGCAATGGCTGGGCTACTGCTGCTGCTGAGGCGGGTCTGGTGGTGAGTCTGGTGACCCCAAGGGAGGCAGTGTTGCTGGTACCCTGTCCTGCCGCGTTTGCCCACAGAGTGGGATGTTTGGATAGCATGTGGCGGCTCATGCTGGTGGTGGAGAGGTTGTTAATACTTTTCCCCCTGCTCAGGCGGGTCTTGCACACCTTGCAAATCGCCATAGTACCATCCTCAGTGCAGTCTTCAAAGAAAGCCCAGACTTTGGAGCACCTGCCTTGCTGGCGATTTCTGTTTGCGCCTCTTTTGCCTCTCACTTGAACTTCCACGCTTGTGGTGCCTGAAATTGCGCGCCGCCTACCTTGTGGCACAACGGCGAACTCGTGCAGCAGTGGGTTCTTCAACAGACTTATCTGTGCTGCTGCTATGACGGCGATGTTCTCGTTCACAAACAAAATCTGGGTCTATGTCCACATTGTCCATACCCTCCTCTTCCATCTCCTCAAACTCGTCATATGTCATTGTGGGGGGCCGCCGCCGTGGAGTAGAGCTCCCCAGAACAACCTCTGCGCAGCTCACTCCAACGTCGTCTTCCAGATCTTGTCGGCCGACCTCCTGCAATTGCAACCCCTCCTGCCCAACTTGCTCTGGGATTTGGGTTTCAAAGTCCTCGGACTCGCCTTGCATTTCAGTGCGCGGTGCATTTCCCACAGTTAATGGTTGTGAATCCCGGCACAACATTTCTGGCTGTTCCTCCATTGACCTTTCAAAGGTGGAAGTTTGTTGGGCTGGGAATAGCTCCTGCGAATACCCCATTGTGTCCTGAGGTAATTCATCGGACTGGTTATCTGGCAGTTGTGTGCGTGGTGTCGCTGCCGGTTGTGTCAGCTTTGTGCCCACTGGCTCCTTGTAACTGGCTGAGGACTCAGACCTCGTGCGTGATGTGCAGGTGCTGCTTAACCCACTGCTGGACGCTTGAGAGGTCATCCAAGTAATTATCTGGTCCTGTTCTTTTGGATTTGTGAGGGTTGTTGTCCTGGACAACATGGGCGGTATTGAGTGGGTTTTCTTGGGTGCTCCCCTGTGGCCTGTACGTGAACCGTCAGGGGAAACACCTCTTCCCTTGCCCCTCCCTCTTTCACCGGATTTCTCCCTCATTTCACTTATCCTTAAAGTACACGCTGACTGGCAGCAGTACAGTGGCAGTACAGAAATGCTATACAGTGGTGGGTGAGCGGTGTACCACTATTCCCAGCAGCGACACAGAGCACAATGCTATACAGTGGTGGGTGAGCGGTGTACCACTATTCCCAGCAGCGACACAGAGCACAATGCTATACAGTGGCTGGTGAGCGGTGTACTACTGTTCCCAGCAGACACAGAGTGGCAGTAAACACAATGCTATATAGTGTGGCTGAGCGAGGTACACAGAGTGGCAGTAAACACAATGCTATATAGTGTGGCTGAGCGAGTGGTGTACTACTATTCCCAGCAGACACAGAGTGGCAGTAAACACAATGCTATATAGTGTGGCTGAGAGAGGTACACAGAGTGGCAGTAAACACAATGCTATATAGTGTGGCTGAGCGAGCGGTGTACTACTATTCCCAGCAGACACAAAGTGGCAGTAAACAGAATGCTATACATCCATGTACAGCAGCCCCCTCCCATTCCATGTGCAGCCCACTCTTCCATGTGTAACCTCCGTGTACTGCAACCCCCTCTTCCATGTGTAACATCCATGTACAGCAGCCCCTCCCATTCCATGTGCAGCCCCCTCTTCCATGTGTAACATCCATGTACAGCAGCCCCTCCCATTCCATGTGCAGCCCCCTCCTTCATGTGTAACATCCATGTACTGCAGCCCCTCTCTTTCATGTACAGCTCCCTTGGGTATCAGCTTCCATTTTTCATGTGTTACTCCCCATTTGCATCCTTCTCTTTCATATGTAGCAACCCATGTTTCACATCTAGGTGCATCCTCGGGCTGCAGCTGCCCAAGGCCCGGGCCTTTCCAGAAATGCAACCCTGACCTCAGCTATATAAGAACAATGTTAGCTTATTTTAGTAATCAAAACGTATACAGATGCTCTGTCTTGCTCTGTGGTTACTACGATATGGTTGCTGTATACAAAGTTATTTGGGTTGTAAAAAGACACACATCCATCCAGTTCACCCAGAGAATAAAGTACAACACTATCCTGCATCCTCACATATCCCTGTTGATCCAGAGGAAGGCGAAAAACCCTTACAAGACATTGTCCAATTAGCCACAAAAGGGGAAAAAACCCTTCTCGTCTCCAGATGGCAATCATATAAAATCCCTGGATCAATACTGGCAGGAATTACGGTACCTAGTATTCATATTCATGGATGACTTTCAATGCAAGGAAAGCATTTAAACCCCTCCCCCTTCCCTTAATCACAGATATATAATTTGCCATAACTACTTCCTGTGGAAATACATTCCATATTTTAATCACTCTTAGTGTAAAGAACTAAATACTGTAAATGGCCTAAACTTTTTTCCTCCATGCGCAGATCATGCCCCTTAGTCCTTTGCACAAGCCTAGGGACAAGATTTTATTATTGACTTCTGATGAATTTCAACATATTAATTAGATCTACTTTAAGGTGTCTTTTCTCCAGACTAAAATAAGCCCAGTTTATCTAACCTTTCTTGGTAAGTGAGACCTTCCATCCCTCTAATCAGTTTTGTTGCTCTTCTCTGAGTCTGCACCTGCTCTAAAACTGCAATATCTTTCCTGTCATGCGGTGCCCAGAACTGTATTCCATATTCCAGATGTGGCCTTACTACAGAGCTGAACAGGGGCAATATTATGCTAGTAGCCCCAAGTTTTTATTTCCCTTTTTATTCACCCCAAAATTGTATTTGCTTTATCTGCAGCTGCTTGGCATGGAATACAATTATTTAAATTGTTGTCAACAGGTGCTCCTAAGTCCCTATCCAAGCTTGCTGTCCCCATCTCTATTCCGTTTACTTTGTATGTTGCTAGAACAAGGGTGGGCAAACTGTGACCTGTAGGCTGCATCTGGCCCACCAGGCTATTTCATCTGGCCTGCCGGTGCAGGGCCGGATTCAACGCCCCTCCCATCCCCCGAAGGTGAACTGGCATTTCGGCATTCAGCGGATACTGGCTGCAGCTCACCTCCAGGATGCGGAAGTATGTGGGTTCCTGCAGGGCTACGGGGAAAATGGCGTCGTAAGCCCTGCACTGGAGACTATTTATGTCTTTATTGCAGGGCTTCCAGCGCCATTTTCCTGTAGCACGGGACATGTGAAGATCAGGGAGCGATGCTGGATGCCGAGAGTCACCTGCTAGAGACAGCAGGTAGATTGCTTTTATTACCATGGCATGGCAAAACACATTAGGCAGAGTTCCCCATTAAGTGCGGGAAATACTGCCTTATTTTTATGTGTATATTTTTAACGGAAATGATGACAAATGTGTGTATCTTGTGGGAACTTTGCCATCTTACGTGTATTTTGTGGGAAACCCTGCTGCATTACATGTATTTTGTGGGAACATTGATGTTGATTCATTCATTTGAGCAGCGAGAGTTAAAATCTCAGTGCACACGCTACAGGTGGTAGTGCTGCATAGCGGGCACTGGTAACTTACACGCGCTCCTTTTAAATAAGCGGCACTCTATTAATCCCGCCCTGAGACCCGTTGGGTCCTGTAGCTTTTTAGGATGTGATCCCTGCACTTTGAGTGGCCCAATAGGTCGCCTGTCATTTGATTATATGCTACAATAAATTAACATTGCTCTGATACTGTTGAGCCCATGACTATTTTTATGCGTTACATGTAGTAATAAGCCTAGTTAGAACTTGGTTCACTTTATATTTTTTCCATTGCAAGGGTTAATACACCAGAAGCTTCATCTATACAAATGAGGCATGAGCCCATATGCAATTCACTTTTTCACCTATGTTTTCTCCAAGGTGATATTTTTACAACTTAAAATAAAATGCCTTTTAAGCCACCAGCAAGAAAACAAATACTCAAAATATTTTTACAGTAATGTTTTACCTACTTTTTGGTACTTTTTTCCATTGCAAAGTGCTAAAAAGTTATTTTAAATTGAAGATTAAAAACAGGGGCGTAGCTAGAAATGACTGGGCCCCATTGCAAAACATTTTTATGCCCCCCCCCCCCCCCGACCTTCCAACCCCACGGACCTCGGACCTCCCACACAAACATCCCTCCAGGACCCTCCACCCCAACATTCCCACACCCCTCTAAGTACAGTATAAGTAGCCAGGTCTATAGATGTCCCCAGAATAGGTGGCCAGGGGGAGAGATGTCCCCAGAACAGGTAGCCAGGGGGAGAGATGTCCCCAGAGCAGGTAGCCAGGGGGAGAGATGTCCCCAGAGCAGGTAGCCAGGGGGAGAGATGTCCCCAGAACAGGTAGCCAGGGGGAGAGATGTCCCCAGAACAGGTAGCCAGGGGGAGAGATGTCCCCAGAGCAGGTAGCCAGGGGTATATGTGTCCAGTATATGTAGGCAGGGGTACAGGGCTGGTTCTAGACTAGCACATATGAGGGGCAGTCAGAAATGGGTAGGGGCAACATGTAGTTATACTAGCTAGTGTAGTTACATTAAAAAAAAAAATATATGACGTAAATGCACATAATGACAGACAGCGTTTCCCCAGTAAATGCATGTAATGAGAGACAGCGTTTCCCCACTAAATGCACATAAGAGACAGCGATTCACCAGTAAATGCACGTAATGAGAGACAGCGTTTCCCCAGTAAATGCACATGATAAGACAGCTTTTCACCAGTAAATGCACATAATAAGAGACAGCTTTTCACCAGTAAATGCACATAAGAGACAGCTATTCACCAGTAAATGCACATAATAAGAGACAGCTTTTCACAAGTAAATGCACATAATGACAAACAGCCAGTGTCCCCAGTATATGTAGCCAGGGATATATGTGCCCAGTATATGTAGCCAGAGGTATATGTCCCCAGTATATGTAGGCAGGGGTATATGTGCCCAGTATATGTAGTCAGGTGTATATGTGCCCATTATATGTAGTCAGGGGTATATGTGCCCAGTATATGTAGCTAGGGGTATATGTGCCCAGTACAGGGTTATATGTGCCCAGTATATGTAGCCAGGGGTATATGTGCCCAGTATATGTAGCCAGGGGTATATGTGCCCAGTATATGTAGCCAGGGGTATATGTGCCCAGTATATGTAGCCAGGGGTATATGTGCCCAGTATATGTAGCCAGGGGTATATGTGCCCAGTATATGTAGCCAGAGGTATATGTGCCCAGTATATGTAGCCAGAGGTATATGTGCCCAGTGTATGTAGCCAGGGTTATATGTGCCCAGTATATGTAGCCAGAGGTATATGTGCCCAGTATATGTAGCCAGAGGTATATGTGCCCAGTATATGTAGCCAGAGGTATATGTGCCCAGTATATGTAGCCAGAGGTATATATGCCCAGTATATGTAGCCAGAGGTATATGTCCCCAGTATATGTAGGCAGGGGTATATGTGCCCAGTATATGTAGCCAGAGGTATATGTGCCCAGTATATGTAGCCAGAGAGGTATATGTGCCCAGTATATGTAGCCAGAGAGGTATATGTGCCCAGTATATGTAGTCAGGGGTATATGTGCCCAGTATATGTAGTCAGGGGTATATGTGCCCAGTATATGTAGTCAGGGGTATATGTGCCCAGTATATGTAGTCAGGGGTATATGTGCCCAGTATATGTAGTCAGGGGTATATGTGCCCAGTATATGTAGTCAGGGTTAAAAAGTAAATTGCATATGGGCCATGATCTGCAGATCGATGCAGCCAAGGCTTTCCTGAAGAGTAAATGAAAAGCCAAAACACTTTCATCTGGCTGAACAAACACTCCTGACAATAAGAGAATGGTAAGAAGATAATTATTTTGTTGGGAGCTGAATTACCAACATTTTACATGACAATGATATGGCTGATGTGCACAATTTAGATTGACATTTAACCCTATAAAGTTAAAATAAAAATGTGGGACTCCAGGAAAGCCTTGTATACGGTTGTTACTACACATACTGTACCATTCCTTACCTGCTGAGTTTATTTACATTTCAAGTTACCTGGGAGTTTTGATGATGCTACTTCAAAATGTGTGCATTGGAATATAATATGAGAAAGAAGGATTTCCCAGGGTGTGAATCAGAAGGTTTGGCCTACCACAAGGTCAAAGAATATTATAAAAAGTCAGCTGAATAAGGTAGAGAATGCATCTGTGATGATTGTATTTTGTTTATAACTGAGTGGCTCTGATTATTAGCCTTGGTAAGATTGGATAAAGGCTGGCTTACACTTTCATAATTATTTTTATGTTATATTCTACTTTGAAATGTTACTAGATTTGAATGTTAGAGGTATTACGATCATTTCAGTGACTACTTAATTTTTTGTATATACTCTGTATACAATAATACATTATTTTCATATTTACTGAATGGAATCATTATTTTTATTTAATAAAGGAGTATCATCAATTCAGTTCTTGTCTGTACAGTAGAGTTTGCTCTATAGAATTGATACTTGCAACAAGTTGCTATATATTTTGCAGATGTCACTGTTGAGTTCCGCGGGTGTTGTTTAGGAGGGTAGACTCTGCTATCTCCAGTTTCCTGTTGGTGGGCAATGTATCGAGATTGGTGCTATCTACTCTTAGGTTGCCTGTATCCCAGGGTGACTTTACACCTGAGAGGTTATCATGTCTTCTGAGTCAGGAGTCAGTTATCTCTACTCCTCTTGTTGCATCCCACTGCATCATGGGAGATTATTATTCAATTATGTCCATGACATTGTATTTTAGAATTAGAAACAGCAGCCACACTAGGTGATTCCTGAAAAACTGAGCATTTACCTGTCAAAACATGTACAATAATGTATCAGCCACGCTAGGTGAGGTCAGAAGAATTGAGCATTACCTGCTTGACTTTCAGCCTCTGTATGACACGGCTGCCATAAAAATTGGCAATCACCTACTGAATAAATATTTGACTTTCGGCCTCTGTATGACATAGAGACCAGGGCGACATGAGGCCAGGAGTAACTGGAATGCACCCAGGTAATAATGGGTAAAAATCCAATTAAATTAGGACCTTACTACACATTAGTGCTGTAACCCTCTAGTGTCAATGACTCAATAATTTTTTTACAAATGTCCAGTAATCCACACTGCTGTGTGCCAGGTGACTTTGCTTTTCTGTCACAACCTCTCTTGATGCACTGAATGTCCTTTCTGACAGGGAACTTGAGGCGGGGCAAGCCAACAGCTCCATGGCAAATTGCAACAGCTCTGGCCACAGGTCAAGCCTACACACCCAGAAGTCCAGAGGCCCCTCAGTCCTCAGACTGTTTTCAGGGCCTTTTTTCACTAGCCTGCGGTTTGTGATTTGCTTCTGATCGCAAATCGCAAGGTACATTAAACTAATGGAAACTGCAGCAGCAATTTTCATTAGTGCGATCCGATTGCGATGCGATTTTGATCAAAGCGCAATCGTCGTCCTGCCACGTTTTGTATGCGATTGAGCTGGACTATAATGAGTATAGTAGCTCAATCGCAATCGCATGGTGGAAATTGAAACGCGATTGCATTTCATAGTGGAAAAGAGCCCTAAATACAGTGATCATTAACCACTTTACCCCCCCAGTGCTAAATTTCTCCGTCCCTCTGCGCACTGCTTCACCCCCAGGGACGGAGAAAGGCGCACTTGTTTGTTTACTGGCTGGGAGTGGGCGGGGACCTCGCGCGTACACTCCAGCCAGCACAGCAGGTGACTAATTGGATGTTAGTAACAAGCGTTCCTAAATCCAATTAGACGCGCCGATTGCGGACACAATGGGAGACTGCTTCAAACAGAAGCAGTCTCCATTGATAACAATTAAATGTAAACAAATGTGCAGCGCGCGATCGCGCGCCCCCGCGACCCGCGCGCGCACACCCCCGCTCTGCAGTGCAATGATTGGTTATGGGGACCCCAGTCCCCAATAACCAATCATATCACTGAAAACAATCAATGGAAGCAGCGCTGCAAGGCACAAATAGCGCTGGTGCTTCAGGGGTAAAACCCCTCCGTTGTGAAGTGGTTAATAGTGCTGCTCATACCGAGTTGTTTTGATTATGTAACTATTCAGAAATTAAATTGAAATTAGCCAGCGCTGACCAAGGGAGAGAAGGGGTTAACTTACCTATGCCGCCTCCTGGATCTGATGCGCTTCACTTGCACTCCACATCACTCCCACTCTTTTTCCTTCTGGGTTGGAGGAGGAAGTGTGGTAGTAACGTGGAGATTGATGTGGAACGCAAGTGGAGCTTTTTGGATCCAGGCGGCACGGGTAAGTTAACCCCCCATCTCCCGTCGTCATCGCTGGCTAATATAAATTTAGATTCCGAGTGGCTACATACTAGTAGCTACTTGGTATGAGCAGCACTAATCATTAACCCAAGGTAGCCGGATACCTGCTGGTCGAGGCGTTCCCTGAGGATTGATCCAGAAGCACCCTGTTGAGGCTTTGTGCAGAAGAAGGATCTCATATCAGACATGATCGCTACCTCACCTCTAGCATGAAATCGCGCTGTTATTGCAGGCGGGGGACTGTTACTGGCACCACTTTGGCTTATATTTTTTCCTGTGCTACTACCAACATGAAAAGCGGAATACAACATCTGTCTCAGCTTGTTGTGGAAGTGCTGCATTTTGGCCACCCTCATTGAGTCTGGTAGCATGTCAGTCTGTTTGTACCAAGGGTCTAATAAAGTTGCACAGTGCAGGTCTGTGTATGGATTTGATATGGGAGTCCTTCCTCAGACATGACAGCATGAACTGCCCTATTCTAACAAGGTTTGAGGCAGGAGACTCCAGCTTATGTTCCTCATTCAAGGCAAAATCCTCCAGGACTTTTTGTTCTCCCCAACTATGTACAAAGGTGAGCAGCCCCCGGGGAACCTGCTCCTCTTGCTTTCCCTCACCACCACAGCCACCATCCTCTGACTCATCTTCAGACTCCTCCCTCTGCCCAAGTATAGCTAATAACAATGGCCAATGTTCAAGTGGCAAAAGCATAAACTCATCTTCCTCTTCACACTCCAGCTCATCCATGCCCTGGTCAAGGACACAACGCATTGCATGCTGCAGAAAAAAGATGTAAGGCATGATGTCACTGTGGCTGACCAGATTAGTGGTCTCCTCAAAATGATGCAACAGTCTGCAGGCATTGCGGATGAGCACTAGGGGTGATCAATGATATGCAAATACTTCTGAGTTTATGTAAATTTGCATGCACATATACAGTATGCAGCTTGAAAATGGACCAATCAAGTCCCACCCAGGTTTAAATTGATTGGACCAATTCTAAGTTGCATATACTTGCATACAAATGTACATAAATTTGCATAAACTCAGAAGAACTTGCATATCATTATACATCCCTAATGCTAACCCATTGCCTCAGGTAAAAATAACCCATCTCCTCAGAGACCGCCCTGCCAGCCAATGCACACAGGTACTCACTAACAGCACATTGCTGCTGGTACAGCCGATCCAACATGAGCAAAGTCGAATTCCATCTGGTGTGTAGAGATGGACCAAACGGTTCCAGGTTAAATTTTTTTCCCCGTTCGCACTGAACCAGGAACTTTTTTGTTTCGCCCATAGACTTTGATGGCTGCCGACTTTAGCGGTTAATCCCCTTAGTCCCCTTACATAGTAAAAACACCAAAATTGTTGGGAATGTTAAGTGGAATAGTGGGAACAAAAGGAAAAACTTTTTTTCCAAAAAGACCTTATAATTTTTGAGAAAATCAATTTTAAAGTTTCAAAGTAAAATGAGTCGATTCATAAAAAAAAGAACCAATTCATTAAAAAGAACCGGATGATTCATGAACCGTTAGTATAGCAGAGAATGTGCTGCCGGCTCCGCTGCTGCTTCTCCCCACCTGCCCGCACCTGTCACCCTCACCTAGCCTGGCACCCGGTGCACCCATGGGTGCACTGGGTGCCAGGCTAGGTGAGGGTGACAGGTAAGGAGGTGGGGAGAGACAGCAGGAGCCGGCAGCTATGCTGGGGGGGACCTAAAGGGGACTCCCAGATGCCACCATGAACCCCCCCAGGTAGTCGTCGCCCCCACCTCCTCCTGGGGCACCGGAGGTAGGGAAGAGCCCCTTGTCCATGGATTGGACAAGGGCTCCGGGGGGGGGGGGGGGGGGGAGGGAGGGGAAGGCTTGGTGATAACCAACCAGAATTATAGGGGTTCAAAAGTGCTGAATTCTGCATAGGGTTCAATTGGGCTCCCTATTTCACTTTCCAAAATCTCACACCATTTCAAAGGGCAATGGCTCTGCAGTGGCAAATTTTCTAGCATTGTAGGGACTCTTATTGTAGGGGGATCATGACTGGTGAGTTTCGGGCCCCTAGGCCAAAGAGGTCATAGCCTAGGGTCACAAAAACCTGTTTATTTAGGCAATGTCAATGGTGGCGATTCTGACGATTCTGACGTACATAAATCGCAGCCATGGCCGTTAGGAAAGTCTGAATCTCACGACATGTCTCATGCAGGTAGAAGGCATATACTTATACTTGTACTCCAATGTTGGGTTCTCTACATCTCTGCAAACCAGAGTTACAGGGGTGCAAAAGTGGTAAAATCCCCCATAGGCTTTCATTGGGCCTCCTATTTCACTTTCCAAAATCTCACATTTTTTCCAAAGGCGATGGCTCAGCAGTGTCAAATTTTCTAGCATTGTAGGGATTCTTAGGGGGATCATGACTGGTGAGTTTCGGGCCCCTAGGACAAAGAGGTCATGGCCTAGGGTCACAAAAACCTGTTTATTTAGGCAATGTCAATGGTGGCAATTCTGACGTACATAAATCACAGCCATGGCCGTTAGCAACGTCTGAATCTCACGACATGTCTCATACAGGTAGAAGGCATATTCTTATACTTGTACTCCAAGGTTGGGTTCCCTACATCTCTGCAAATCAGAGTTACAGGGGTGCAAAAGTGGTAAAATCCCCCATAGGCTTTCATTGGGCCTCCTATTTCACTTTCCAAAATCTCACATTTTTTCCAAGGGCGATGGCTCAGCAGTGGCAAATTTTCTAGCATTGTAGGGACTCTTAGGGGGATCATGACTGCATAGCACGGCAGCGCTATGGAGTTACCACGCGATATGACGTGCGCACAGGTTTGCTAAGCGAAGGTTTGCGCATGATCACGCACGCAAATGTGAAAATGTGCATGATCGCGCGCAAACCTTCCTTTAGCACATGGGTGTAAGCCTTTATGCGCGCAAACTTGCGCACACATCAGATAGCGTGGTAACTGCATAGCACAGCCGTGCTATCAGTTATCACACTTTTGTGAATCAAGCCCATTGACTGTCTGATATACAGCAGAAGGAAATGGCAGCGCTTCCAAACAGACGCTGCACCTGAATTGACTACCTGCACAAGTATGCAGAGCTCGACTAACGGGCAGGTTACACACCTTGCATTCAAAACAGGTACAGTAAAAGGGGCGTTAGCTTCAGCATAAGTTGTGCACAAATTATCCCTAATAGACTCTCCTACGGCGGTGACGTGCCCCAACAGGAGAGAAACTAACCACTAATCTAGCAGTGAAACATATCAAAAAGTGAAGCATGTTCAAACAATGAAAATTGTCCAAAAAAGAGAAAAAAGGGTTAAAACCTCAAACTAATGTAACAGTGAAGCATATTCAACAGTGAAACATATCCAACAGTGAGCCCTAGCTAGTCTAAAATTAAAATCATAATCCTTACCTGGTGCAGCTAGCCATAAATGGTATACACATTTGTTCAAAAGACAGCAAGCAATGGGCAGCACGCACAGGCTGCAAGTGAAGTGAAAGCTCCAGAGATATGCCCAGCCCCTTGGGGCCAAATGCATACCTTGAATACAAATCAGATGCAAATTATGTGCTAACACTGATCTAAATTCTAAAATTTGAATGCAAGCTGACACCCCTGGAGGCAGCTAGCCTGAAGTATACTTAAGTTTTGTACAGCAGAAGGAAATGGCAGCGCTTCCAAACAGACGCTGCACCTGAATTGACTACCTGCACAAGTATGCAGAGCTCGACTAACGGGCAGGTTACACACCTTGCATTCAAAACAGGTACAGTAAAAGGGGCGTTACCTGCACCAGGTAAGGATTATGATTTTAATTTTAGACTAGCTAGGGCTCACTGTTGGATATGTTTCACTGTTGAATATGCTTCACTGTTACATTAGTTTGAGGTTTTAACCCTTTTTTCTCTTTTTTGGACAATTTTCATTGTTTGAACATGCTTCACTTTTTGATATGTTTCACTGCTAGATTAGTGGTTAGTTTCTCTCCTGTTGGGGCACGTCACTGCCGTAGGAGAGTCTATTAGGGATAATTTGTGCACAACTTATGCTGAAGCTAACGCCCCTTTTACTGTACCTGTTTTGAATGCAAGGTGTGTAACCTGCCCGTTAGTCGAGCTCTGCATACTTGTGCAGGTAGTCAATTCAGGTGCAGCGTCTGTTTGGAAGCGCTGCCATTTCCTTCTGCTGTACAAAACTTAAGTATACTTCAGGCTAGCTGCCTCCAGGGGTGTCAGCTTGCATTGAAATTTTAGAATTTAGATCAGTGTTAGCACATAATTTGCATCTGATTTGTATTCAAGGTATGCATTTGGCCCCAAGGGGCTGGGCATATCTCTGGAGCTTTCACTTCACTTGCAGCCTGTGCGCGCTGCCCATTGCTTGCTGTCTTTTGAACGACTGTCTGATATAACTGAAACTAATGCACAGTTAGGTGACACGGGTGATGTTGTGTGGGGGTAGGTGACAGTGTTGCCAACCTTTCACGTTATTTTTTTACTGACAAATACCCAAAAATTTACTGACAAAAGATTTTTTTTACTGACAAAAGCCCCTGTGCCGCGCGCAGCGCGGCACTCCGAAAAATGGGCGTGGCCACGCAACAGGATGTGGGCGTGGTCATGGGTGGGGCCAAATATACATGATTTTAGTATTGCTGTAAAAGGTCTGCCAGGGGACGTTTGAGCTCTGCCATAGTGTTTCCCCCCTTTCCCCAAAATACATGTAATCTTACAGCAATTCACCAAAAATCCACGTAATCTGGCAGAGGTTCTTCCAAAATATAGATAATATGGCAGTGGTTCCCAAAAAATAGATGTAATCTGGCAGCAGTGATTCCCCCAAAATACACTTAATCTGACAGCAGTTCCCCAAAATACACTTAATCTGACAGCAGTGGTTCCCCAAAAATAGGTAGCCCCAGGTCTAAAGGTGTCCCCAGAATAGGTGGCCAGGGGTATAGATGTCCCCAGAACTGGTAGCCAGGGGGAGAGATGTCCCCAGAAGAGGTAGCCAGGGGTATATGTGCCCAGTATATGTAGGCAGGGGTACAGGGCCGGTTCAAGTCTGACACATATGAGAGGGCAGTCAAATGGGCAGGGGGCAACATGGTCGAGGAAATGTGCGGCGCGCGAAGCGACGAAAGTGGGCGCGGCAAGTAAATGCACATAATGACAGACAGCGTTTCCCCAGTAAATGCATGTAATGAGAGACAGCATTTCCCCACTAAATGCACATAAGAGACAGCGTTTCACCAGTAAATGCACATAAGAGACAGCCTTTCACCAGTTTTGTGGCTGGATAGTGTACTGGTTAAGGGCTCTGCCTTTGACATGGGAGACCAGGGTTCGAATCCTGGCTAGGTCAAGTACCTATTCATTAAGGAGTTCAAGGCAAGACTCCCTAACACTGCAGGGTGGCCTCTTGAGCGCTCCCAGTGGCTGCAGCTCTTGAGCGCTTTGAGTCCGACAGGAGAAAAGCGCTATACAAATGTTTGGATTATTATTTATTATTATTAAATGCACGTAATGACAGACAGTCTTTCACCAGTAAATGCACGGAATGACAGACAGCCTTTCACCAGTAAATGCACGTACTGAGAGACAGCCTTTCACCAGTAAATGCACGTACTGAGAGACAGCTTTTCACCAGTAAATGCACGTAATGACAGACAGCTTTTCACCAGTAAATGCACATAATAAGAGACAGCTTTTCACCAGTAAATGCACATAAAAAGAGACAGCTTTTCACCAGTAAATGCACATAAGAGACAGCTTTTCACCAGTAAATACACATGATAAGAGACAGCTTTTCATCAGTAAATACACATGATAAGAGACAGCTTTTCATCAGTAAATGCACATAATGGCATGTGTATATGTGCCCAGTATATGTAGCCAGGGGTATATGTGCCCAGTATATGTAGCCAGGGGTATATGTCCCCAGTATATGTAGCCAGGGGTATATGTCCCCAGTATATGTAGTAGGGGGTATATGTAGCCAGAGGTATATGTGCCCAGTATATGTCGCCAGGGGTATATGTGCCCAGTATATGTAGCCAGGGGTATATGTGCCCAGTATATGTAGGCAGGGGTATAAGTCCCCAGCATATGTAGTCGGGTATATGTCCCCAGTATATGTAGGCAGAGTATATGTGCCCAGTATATGTAGCCACAGGTATATATGCCCAGTATATGTAGCCAGAGGTATATGTGCCCAGTATATGTAGCCAGAGGTATATGTGCCCAGTATATGTAGCCACAGGTATATATGCCCAGTATATGTAGCCAGGGGTATATGTGCCCAGTATATGTAGCCAGGGGTAAATGTGCCCAGTATATGTAGCCAGAGGCATATGTGCCCAGTATATGTAGCCAGAGGTATATGTGCCCAGTATATGTAGCCAGAGGTATATGTGCCCAGTATATGTAGGTAGGGGTATATGTGCCCAGTATATGTAGCCAGAGGCATATGTGCCCACAATAGGTAGCCATGTGACCCCCCCCCCCCCAGCAGGAGGGGAGCAGCGCAGTGCAGGGAGAGCTGTGTGGGATCAGCGGTGGAGAAGGGTGGCAATCCCCCCCCCCCCTTTCCTCACCTTAGTGCTCTCCCTCCCTCGCTCTCCCCTCCAGAACTAAGTGCTGAGTGGCTGGCAGCGAACCGGAACTTACCTGCGTCTCGTCGCAGGCGCGGGATGATTTGCCGGTACTCTGGTCTGGTCCAGAGCAGCGGCTGCGGCACCAGAACTTCCGGCGCTTGGAGCGAGACGGAGGTGTGTTCCGCCCGCTGCCAAACGCCACTCAGCACTTAGTTCCGGACCCGGAGGAGAGAGCGAGGGAGGGAGAGCACTAAGGTGAGGGAAGGGGGGGGGGGGAGATTGCCCCACTTCTCCGCCACTGATGCCACAGCTCTCCCTCCACTGTGCTGCTGTCCTCCACAGCTCTCCCTCCTGCTACGGACACTACTGAATTCCTTACGGAATTCACGGCAGCTTAATTTGCAACAAAATTTACGGGCTGCCCGTAAATTTACGAGCGGTTGGCAACACTGGTTTGTATGCGGCCAAGCCTACGTGCACAGAAAGGCGAGGTCAGTCAGATTACCGGGAGGCATAGCAAAAGAATGAAGAGGACGGCACCTCATGAGGCTGGAGGAAGCCCCAGGTAAGTATAAATACACACATTAATCACGTCTTGGTTTTCCTTTAAAGGGACTCAGAGCTCAGTAAAAAAATTATACATACCTGTGGCTTCCTCCAGCCCCATCCGCCTGGATCGCTCCCATGCCACCATCCTCCGCTGTCTGCAGCGCCAGTACCGGGTCCCTGCACTTCCGTCAGTTGACTCCAGTCTGAGGTAAGAGAAGTGCGCCCTCTACGCATCTCTCCAGCAGCTGCTGGAGATATGCAAAAAGCGCACTTCTCCTGCATAGACTGGAGCCAACTGACGGAAGTGCAGGGACCCGGTACTGGCGCTGCAGACAGCGGAGGACAGCGGCGTGGAAGCGATCCAGGTGGATAGGGTTGGAGGAAGCCACAGGTATGTATATTTTACTTACGTTTACTGAGCTCTGGTACACTTTAACAGTTAAAATAGGAATTTAGGAGAGCAAAATTATTGCCAGGAGGGAAGCTGAAACCAATGACCCCAGGTCATGCTGGTCAGACAGCAGTGCAAGTCAGAAGGCTTCCCATCCCCCATGATCCCTGCCTGTGTCAGCAGCATCTGCAAGCAGACCTAAAACAGACAAGTGAATGCCAGGCTCAGGCTGGATGGGGGTCTGGGGATAATGAGGAATCCAGGACGATGAGAATCCGTTCTCCCTGATAGCAGCACCTGGGGTCAGAGTTTCAGGAAGGAGCTGGGTGAATGTACACACAACTAAGCAGCTACTGCAGAGCAGACAACGGGAGGAGTGGAGTCCTCTCTTGGGATCAGCCCAAACCTTTGTGCGCTGGGATATGCACTGATGGGCTTCGCCTGTCACTTCCTGCAGCATTCCTGTCAGCTCTTCTCTGCTCCTAAGTTCTCTTGGTAGAAAGAGGGGGTGGAGCCTGGCAGACAGGAAGAAAGGGGAGGCTGGAAGGGACAAAAGCTGCACTTCTATTGGATAGCTGAGCCGAGGGGCAGGACTGGAGTATCTCTGCCTCGCGGCCAGCTCTGCATTTGTCAGATGTGTAGCCTAGAGATGGGAAGTTCGGATCTTTTCAATGATCCGGATGATTCGAATCGGATCATTGAAGAGATCCGGATCTTTGATTCGAATCTCGGATCATTTTACTACCGGAAGCATTCGGGGGTGAAATGAACAGCAGGACAGGTCTGTGGACAGGAGAAGGGGAGGGAGTGGACACACAGAGAAGGGGAGAAGATGGACAGAGGGCAGGGAGTGGACAGAGATGGGAGGAGGGACAAGCAGAGAGCAGAAATGTTTGCACGTAATACCCACATGCTGCAATCATATGCTTTACATATATTTCACCTATATGCTCATCTGTACACTTTGAAAGAAAAGGTCGCACAGTGAAAGAAAGCATTCCCAGAAGATAAGTGCAGCTGTTTAGTGCCGAGTGCAGGAGGATTATATTGCCTTTCAATCACACTGTCTGCAAAGTTACTGAGCTATGCTGAGCCAAAAGCTTCCCATGTGTTCACTGTGCAGCACTATGGAACAGCCAGCCTATAATGGGCAGCACGTTATAGCCAGTATGTGTGCTGTACACATATCTGGCAGTGGCACCCAGGGTCGGACTGGGACACTAAGGGCCCACCAAGGGCCCCCCCCCCCCGATCCCCTCCTCCTATCCCCCCCCCCCCCCCCCCATTTTGGGCTCACATACACATGTACTCTAGAAATTTTGCATGAGTGAGTTTATGGTAGGGAAAAGATCGTGAGCACTTCTGAGGACAGCCTCCAATAGGGATATGTCCACATGTGGCGCGCGCAGCGCGCCGCAGCGAAAGTAAATGGGTGTCACCACGCACTGGAACATTGACGTGGTCACGATGAGTCATGGGCAGACTTAAAAAAAAAACCAAACACAACATAAGTAGCGGTGTTATTCACAGAGATTAGGTCCGGCCAGATACATTTTAGATAAAATATTCAAGTAGTTACATGCCTCATGATAATTCATCAAGTAGTCAAATCGCAGCAGATTTTCCGACAAAATGCAATCAGGTTGGCGGCAGATACCCCCACAACATGCAATCAGGTTGGCGGCAGATACCCCCACAAAATGCAATCAGGTTGGCGGCAGATACCCCCACAAAATGCAATCAGATTGGCGGCAGATACCCCCCAAAATGCAATCAGGTTGGTGGCAGATACCCCCCCCCCAAAAGTGGGCAGCAGTGACCAGAAAATCGTAATGTGGGCAGCAGACACCTGAAAATCGCAATGTGGGCAGCAGTGACCAGAAAATCGTAATGTGGGCAGCAGACACCTGAAAATCGTAATGTGTGCAGCAGACACCTGAAAATCACAATGTGTGCAGCAGACACCTGAAAATCACAATGTGTGCAGCAGACACCTGAAAATCACAATGTGTGCAGCAGACACCAGAAAATCGCAATGTGTGCAGCAGACACCAGAAAATCGCAATGTGGGCAGCAGACACCTGAAAATCGCAATGTGGGCAGCAGACACCTGAAAATCGTAACGTGGGCAGCAGTTACCAGAGAATCACAATGTGGGCAGCAGACACCTGAAAATCGTAATGTGGGCAGCAGACACCAGAAAATCGTAATGTGGGCAGCAGACACCAGAAAATCGTAATGTGGGCAGCAGACACCAGAAAATCGTAATGTGGGCAGCAGACACCTGAAAATCGTAATGTGGGCAGCAGACACCAGAAAATCGTAATGTGGGCAGCAGACACCTGAAAATCGTAATGTGGGCAGCAGACACCTGAAAATCGTAATGTAGGCAGCAGAAACCTGAAAATCGTAATGTGGGCAGCAGACACCAGAAAATCGTAATGTGGGCAGCAGACACCAGAAAATCGTAATGTGGGCAGCAGACACCTGAAAATCGTAATGTAGGCAGCAGAAACCTGAAAATCGTAATGTGGGCAGCAGACACCAGAAAATCGTAATGTGGGCAGCAGACACCTGAAAATCACAATGTGGGCAGCAGTCACCAGAAAATCGTAATGTGGGCAGCAGACACCTGAAAATCGTAATGTGGGCAGCAGACACCAGAAAATCGCAATGTGGGCAGCAGGCACCAGAAAATCGCAATGTGGGCAGCAGGCACCAGAAAATCGCAATGTGGGCAGCAGACACCTGAAAATCGTAATGTGGGCAGCAGACACCAGAAAATCGTAATGTGGGCAGCAGACACCTGAAAATCGTAATGTAGGCAGCAGAAACCTGAAAATCGCAATGTGGGCAGCAGACACCTGAAAATCGTAATGTGGGCAGCAGACACCAGAAAATCGTAATGTGGGCAGCAGACACCAGAAAATCGTAATGTGGGCAGCAGACACCTGAAAATCGTAATGTAGGCAGCAGAAACCTGAAAATCGTAATGTGGGCAGCAGACACCAGAAAATCGTAATGTGGGCAGCAGACACCTGAAAATCACAATGTGGGCAGCAGTCACCAGAAAATCGTAATGTGGGCAGCAGACACCTGAAAATCGTAATGTGGGCAGCAGACACCAGAAAATCGTAATGTGGGCAGCAGACACCTGAAAATCGTAATGTGGGCAGCAGACACCTAAAAATCGTAATGTGTGCAGCAGACACCTGAAAATCACAATGTGTGCAGCAGACACCTGAAAATCACAATGTGTGCAGCAGACACCTGAAAATCACAATGTGTGCAGCAGACACCAGAAAATCGCAATGTGGGCAGCAGACACCTGAAAATCGCAATGTGGGCAGCAGACACCTGAAAATCGTAACGTGGGCAGCAGTTACCAGAAAATCACAATGTGGGCAGCAGACACCTGAAAATCGCAATGTGGGCAGCAGGCACCAGAAAATCGCAATGTGGGCAGCAGGCACCAGAAAATCGCAATGTGGGCAGCAGTGACCAGAAAATCGTAATGTGGGCAGGTTGGTGGCAGATACCCCCCCCCCCCTCAAAATGCAATCAGGATGGTGGCGGGCAAAGATCGGCGGGGTGAGGCGGAAGCCACCCCCCTCCCTCACCTAGGGCCCCCCCCTCCAGAATTGCAGCCAGCGGCAGCACCGGGGAAGAATCACTTACCAGCATGACGGAGAGATCCGTAGCTCTGCGTGCCGCTGGCTGGTCTCTGTCTCCTGAACTGACTGTCCAATCACGCTCTCGCAGTACTTCCTGCGAGAGCGTGATTTGACAGTCAGTTCAGGAGACAGACCAGCCAGCGGCACGCAGAGCTACGGATCCCTCCGTCATGCCGTTAAGTGATTCTTCCCCGGTGCTGCCGCTGGCTGCAATTCTGGAGGGGGGGGAGCGCGGAAGGGGGCCCCTAGGTGAGGGAGGGGGGGGAGGCTTCCACCCCTCCCCGCCGATCTGTGCACAATGTCCCCCCTTCCTGTGCTTAGCCCCCCTCCTTTTTAGCTCTGGGGCCCCCAGGAGGCGGGACGGCCGGGGCCCACCGATGGGACCATCGGTGGTTCGGTGGGCCTGTCCGAGGCTGGTGGCACCCATGTCCCCTCTCTCTCATCTACCTGTCTCCCTGCAAGGCTGGCTCCCCTCCAACTCAACAATCCATCCCTGCTCTGCTTCCCGAACCCCGCTGCCCGCTGAGAGGGGGCATGTCGCTCCTGGCCCCACCCCTTTTGCGATCCGAATCACTCATTTTGATGATTCGGATGATCGACTCATAAAATAGATTCGGATCAAAGATCCGAATCATTCATGATCCGGACAACACTAGTGTAGCCATGAAGCTGCTGCTCGCGGCTCCACCCCCGCCTAAATATATTTTTACTGATGCCGGTGTAGTGAAAATTTTTGCTACCTATCATATTTTGCAACTTGCCATAGAGGACAGTGTATGACTGTGTAGGCGTGGCTCCTCTCTGTTAACACGCCTGTAATTTTTTGCAACCACAGATCCCATTGAGCTAGAAGGGGGATTGTTCCCTCCAGGGGGGTTATTAGTTGAGCAAGAGGGGGGATTGTTTCTTCGGGGGGTGGGGGGTTATTAGTTGAGGAAGAGGGGGGATTGTTCCCTCCAGGGGGGGTTATTAGTTGAGCAAGAGGGGGGATTGTTCCCTCCAGGGGGGGGTTATTAGTTGAGCAAGAGGGGGGATTGTTCCCTCCAGGGGGGGTTATTAGTTGAGCAAGAGGGGGGATTGTTCCCTCCAGGGGGGGTTATTAGTTGAGCAAGAGGGGGGATTGTTCCCTCCAGGGGGGGTTATTAGTTGAGCAAGAGGGGGGATTGTTCCCTCCAGGGGGGGTTATTAGTTGAGCAAGAGGGGGGATTGTTCCCTCCAGGGGGGGGGGGTTATTAGTTGAGCAAGAGGGGAGGGTTCTGTGTGAGAATAGGGTTTGGTTGGGTTGCATTTTCTGATACAGATAGGTTAAAGTCAATGGCTAGGTTGCACTTTCTGATAGCTATACGTATAAATAAGTGCAACCGGTTGCAAAATCTGATAAAGTTGCAAAAAATTTCACCACACCGCCCTGACTCTTACGGATTTCACGGGCGTGCAAAATTACCTCTATATTTACGGGCAAACGGTTGGCAACACTGGTAGGTGACAACCAATCACTTATGCACAGTGACAGCAGGCTGCAATGGTGACGCAGCCAGACACACACTACACTGTATACGGGTGTTGTGTTGCTACAGCCACACACCACACCACAATGCAAAAACAAAATATATATCAGTGCAGCCGGGTCAATGAAAGTCCACAAATTACTTTTGCGGTCAGGAAGAGTGTTTAAAAAAACTATGGAGAGGTCCCTAGCTGGTGTACTAGAAGAAGCAGAGCACCTAGGAAGCAGCTACACGGCACAATATCACAAATGCAGTCTATCTACTCAGGATAAGGCCTCAAAATGACTATTGGGGTCCCTAGTTGGTGCACTACAAGAAGCAGAGCACCTAGAATGCAGCTACATAGCACAATGTATACAGTACAGATTATTTACACTGTCCCTGTATATGCAGCACAGCAAGCAGCAACTCCGCTCCCTACAGTAACTAAGGCAGACTGTAAAATGGCAGCTGAGATTGTGCGTTTTATAGTAGTGTTGTCCGGATCATGAACCATTCGGATCTTTGATCCGGATCTTTTTTGTGAGTCTAATCATCCGGATCATCACAATGAACGATTCGGTTCACAGTGGATGTCTGGAAGAAACAGGAACTGCAGCTTCTGCCAGTGCTGTTAAAGAGAATCTGTATTGTTAAAATCGTACAAAAGTAAACATACCAGTGCGTTAGGGGACATCTCCTATTACCCTCTGTCACAATTTCGCCGCTCTTCACCGCATTAAAAGTGGTTAAAAACAGTTTTAAAACGTTTGTTTATAAACAAACAAAATGGCCACCAAAACAGGAAGTAGGTTGATGTACAGTATGTCCACACATAGAAAATACATCCATACACAAGCAGGCTGTATACAGCCTTCCTTTTGAATCTCAAGAGATCATTTGTGTGTTTCTTTCCCCCTGCAGTTCTCATGCACTGAAGTTTCAGGCTGCTCGTTTCTTCCTGCAAACAGCTTTGCCCTTGTCTGTAATTCTTCAGTATGTGAAAGCCCAGCCAGCTCAGAGGACGATTTATCCAGCTTGTAAAAGATAAGAGAGAAGAGAGAAGCTGCCCTAATCTAAATAATACACAGGCAGTGTGCATAGAGGGGCCTGGAAGGGGGAGTTCATAGCAGAACCACAACACTGAAGAACTTGGCAGCCTTCCAGACACAGGCCGACAAGTCTGACAGGGGAAAGATACATTGATTTATTACAGAGACAATGATAGTATAAAGTGCTGCAGTGAGCTAGAACACATTAGAATAGCTTTTGGAACTTGTAGGATGATAAAAAACAGGATGCAATTTTTGTTACGGAGTCTCTTTAAGGCAAAAGGGGCATTTGCCCTGGGTCCCCTGACTGTTCCAGGGCCCCCCTCGCCCCCCATGTCTGTCACAGTGCTCTGTTTTTTAAGAAAAGCTGCGCCGGGTGCCTTAATTAGCTTGCAGTGTCATCATGGTGGGCGGTACCAGCTATTCAAATTCTTTCCTCCCTCCTGTGTCCCTGTCGGCCAGCCTCTTCATTCTTCCAGCTCATTACAGCCAAGGAAATGATCCCGTGCCTCCAGCCAATAGCAAGGCACTTCCTTAGCACTGCAGAGCAGGCAGCCTTGCTATTTGCTGCTCGCAGTGCTTATCTTGGTAGGGGGCGGGTTTGAGAGTTAATAGGCATTGCTTGCTGTGTGACGTTTTGTAGCTTCGCCCCCACAAGCATGCAGTATTACTACTAATGGTTAATTTGCATATATTCAGCAGTGGTGCCTGGGAGATATCTCGAGCTCACTCCAACCTGAATTATTGCAAATTCTTTCTGTTTTAGGAAAGCAAACTTTTGTTTTTCGCAGTATTACTAGTGAGCGAGATTTACTGTACCCCAGCCAGCATCAGAGAGGCTGCACCAGACATTCAGCCTGCCTGACAGCCAGGCTATCAGCAGCAAGCCAGCAGAAGTAAGCAGCCAGTTTGCCAGCCAGCACACACTTGCAAGTAAGCCAGCAGAAGTTAGCAGCTGCACAGCAGCCAGCCCTCACCCCCAGTCTGCTTCCCTAGTAAAATGATTCAAAGATTTGGTTCAAAGATCCGGATCTTTTCAATGATCTGATTCGAATCATCCGAACCCTTGAAAAGATCCGGACTTCCCATCTCTATTTTATTGGGGGGAAGTGGCCGGGGTGGTGATCAGGTCGGTCCCACCCAACTTCAGGGTGAAGGGTAAAAGATTGGCCCTATGGGAAAGTATAGGGCTGGCATGAGCAGCAAGTGCTGTTCACTGCTAAGGTGAGCTGGCAAACTGCAGAAGTTTGCCAGGAAATGTAGCTCAACCGCCTAACACCGATAGGCGGCGGCGGGTTTAAGTGGTTATTACATGGAAATGGCCGCTCATTCGAGCGGCCTTTCCATGTAAGTTCACGGAGGGTGTCTCCGTGAACAGTGTGCGAGCCGCCGATCGTGGCTCGCACGCCTAATGTAAACACGCGGGGAAGAAATCCCCGCTGTTTACATCATACGGCGCTGCTGCGCAGCAGCGCCGTAAGGCAGATCGGCGATCCCCGGCCTCTGATTGGCCGGGGATTGCCGGCATATGATAGGCTGAATCCTATCCTTCAATGCGCAGGACGGATATCCGTCCTGCGCAGCTTTGATCACGGAGGGGAGGGAGGTAAGAGGAGGAAGCGCCGAGAACGCTGCGGAGGGGGGCTTTGAGAAGCCCCCCCCCCGCTAATCCCAACTAGCCGGTGGCGATCAGACCCCCCCGGCAGGACATCCCCCTAGTGGGGAAAAAAGGGGGGAAGTCTGGTCGCCCCAGCTGCCACACGATCTGTGCTGTGGGCTGAATAGCCCACGCAGCACAGATCTTCCCAAACACCCCTGGTCCTTAAGTGGTAGACCAGCGTTTATCACCGGATGTATTTTACCAAAGTAATGAGCAAATGTTGTGCATGTTGTGCATACAATAAAACAGCTTGATTATTAATACTGCTGTTTCAGCCGAACTAGAATTGCTGTTATTGGATTGATGTTGTTTCTGCATCAAGGCTGAGCACCCAACATCCACGGCAAGGTGTGCCTATCCACAACCAGATACTGTAAGTAATGAGCAAAGAAATGTTACATTGCATTGATACTGGACTAGTGACTATTATGCCCAATGACGTTGTACTCCTACATGATGATCCTTATCTGACTAGAATGTTCTTGAGATGTTTCCAGCGAGAAATGTTTCTTATCTGACCTTGTACATGTAGCTGCTGTATCTAGTTAAGACTTCTTATCAGCAGCTAGTACAAAACCAATGCATCTGCAGGTGATCATGTATTAAGTTTCATCTCAAATTTTGGGTGGTTACTTTGCAATGTGAACATCAGGGCAGTTTCTAGGCTAAAATACCCCCAGGGCGAGGGTGTAAAATTGCGCCCCCCCCCCGCACGCGGAGCTAGGTATGGGTGTCTGCAGTATAGGTTAGCCAGGTCTAGTTGCACTCAGTATAGGTAGCCAGCTATAGGTCTCCCCAGTATAGGTAGCCAGGCATAGGTGCTCCAGTATAGCTTCCCCCAGTATAGGTTAGCCAGGTAGGTGCCTCCAGTATAGGTAGCCAGTATAGTTGCCCCCAGTATAGGTTAGATAGGCAGGGGCCCCTAGTATAGGTTAGATAGGTAGGTGTCCTCAATACAGGTTAGCTAGGTGGGTGCCTCTAATAGGGAGCCAGAATAGTTGCCCCCAGCATAGGTTAGTTAGGTATGTGTCTCCAATATAGGTAGCCAGTATAGTTGCCACCAGTATAGGCTAGCTAGGTAGGTAGGTAGGTGCCCCAAATACAGGTTAGATAAGTAGGTGCCCCCAGTATAGGTTAGATAGGTTGCTGCCCCCAGTATAGGTTAGATTAGGTAGGTGCCCCCCAGTATAGGTTAGATAGGTAGCTTCCCCCCAGTATAGGTTACATTAGGTAGCTGCACCCCAGTATAGGTTAGATTAGGTAGGTGCCACTGCCCCCCAGTATTGGTTAGATTAGGTAGGTGCCCCCCAGTACAGGTTAGAATAGCTAGGTGCCCCCCAGTATAGGTTAGATTAGGTAGCTGACCCCCAGTATAGGTTAGATTAGGTAGCTGACCCCCAGTATAGGTTAGATAGGAAGCTGCCCCCAGTAAAGGTTAGATTAGGTAGCTGCCCCCCAGTTTAGGTTAGATAGGTAGCTGCCCCTAGTAAAGGTTAGATTAGGTAGCTGCCCCCCAGTTTAGGTTAGATAGGTAGCTGCCCCTAGTAAAGGTTAGATTAGGTATCTGCCCCCCAGTTTAGGTTAGATTAGGTAGCTGCCAGTAAAGGTTAGATTAGGTAGCTGCCCCTCAGTTTAGGTTAGACAGGTACCTGCCCCCAGTATAGATTAGAAAGGAAGCTGCCCCCAGTATAGGTTACATTAGGTAGCTGCCCCTCCCCCCCAGTATAGATTAGATAAGTAGCTGCCCAGGTAGGTAGGTAGGTAGGTAACCCCCCCATAGTGGAGGGTGGAGCCAGCCGCAGGGAGGGCAGCCCGACCTCTCCCTCCCCTCCTCTCCGGGGCCCCCCTCCATGCTCCCCCCTCCGATGCAGAGTAATTGTATCAGGAAGCGCTAGTCACAACTTACCTCCCTGCATTCCACTCGCCGCTGGACTCCTCTCTGTATCGACGCTGATACACACGCTGCTTCCGGCTAAACAGGAAGCAGCGTGTGTATCAACGTCTATACAGAGAGGAGTCCAGTGGCTAGTGAGCGGCGAGTGGAACGCAGGGAGGTAAGTTGTGACTAGCGCTTCCTGATACAATTACTCTGCATCGGAGGGGGGAGCATGGAGGGCGGCCCCGGAGAGGAAAGGAAGGAGAGGTCGGGCTGCCCTCCCCGCTGCTGGCTCCACCTCCATTACAGCGCCCCCCTTGCCAATAGCACTCAGGGCGCTGGCACGGGTCGCACGGCCCTAGAAACGGCCGTGGTGAACATGTTATCAGTATATAAGAAAGTACACAGTGAATAAATCTGAGTGAAATATTAAAAGGAACTGTGTCTATTGTGTTATTATTTCACCCCGGTATCAGATAATAATCAAGGGTCTACCTTATGTGTGGAGGGAGTAGAGATGATGTTGGCTGTTTCTGGCTCAGCCACACGCAGGATGGGTTGATTTGAAGGATTTGAAACTCCCTCTCTTCTGCCACACCCTTCTGACATCACTGCTCTCCAGTGACCAGGAGCTGGGCGAGTTCATAGAACCCACTTTAAAGGACAACTGTAACGAGTGGGATATGGAGGCTGCCATATTTATTTCCTTTCAAGCAATACCAGTTGCTTGGCTATCCTGCTGATCCTCTGTCTCTAATCCGTTTAACTTTAGACTGTGAACAAGCATGCAGCAGATCAGGTGTTTCCAGCATGATTAGCCACATTCTTGTATCTGGTGTTATTCAAACACTACTGCAGCTAAATAGATCAGCAGGGTTGCCATGCAACTGGTATAGTTTAAAAGGAAATAAATATGGCAGCCTCCATATTTTTCTCACTTCAGCTGTCATTTAAATGTGCATACAGAAACAGAACATTTATATTGCGCTTTTCTCCTGGCGGATTAAAAGCGACAGAGCTACAGCCCCTAGGACATGCTCTATAGGCAGTAGCAGTGTTAGAGAGTCTTGCATACGGTCTCCTACTGAATAGGTGCTGGGTTACTACACAGGAAGAGAGGAGATTTGAACCCAGGTCTCCTATGTGTCTGTCTGTATGTCCTTCTGTGTCCCCCCTCCCCCGGGGATTGGCCACATGTGCAGCAGCACATGCCTTTTAAGCGAGATGGCGTGTGTAGTGGCATGGCATGCGCAATGGCCAGAAATATTGTGCATGCACTCCTGCCCTTCACAACGTAGAACTCACAACCAGTTAGCGATGTTATTAATGGTCAACTGAGTTCAGGTGAATCCACAACAAAGGCAGCCGTTCAGTGATAGTCATGTCACTCATGGAGACAGGTGACAGGTATGGAAGTCTCTGATTTGCTAGCCATGATTTTCGGCTAAAGCAGGATGTTATCACAGCAAAACAGAGCTTTGCAAATCTATCAGCTGATCAAACAAATATTATGCTTCTCCATGAGTTCTCCTAGACACAGATGATCATTACTACAGCAGTTAGCCTTCTCAAGACAAACTTACTAGTGTTGTCCGGATCATGAATGATTCGGATCTTTGATCCGAATTTCTTTTGTGAGTCGAATCATCCGGATCATCAAAATGAGTGATTCGGATCGCAAAGGGGCGGGGCCAGGAGCGACACGCCCTCCCTCAGCAGGCAGCTGGGTCCTGGAAGCAGAGCAGAGATGGATCGCTCAGTTGAAGGGGAGGCAGCCTTGCAGGGACAGGTAGATGAGAGAGAGGGGACATCAGTGCCACTGCCAGATATGTGTAGAGCACACATACTGGCTATAATCTGCTGCTTATTTTAGGCTGTCTGTTCCGTAGTTGTGCATAGGGAACAAATGGGAAACTTTTGGCTCAGAAGCACAGCTCAGTAACTTTGCAGACAGCGTGCTGGGCTAGAATGACAGGGCAGGCACTGTGATTGCAGGGCAATATGATCCTCCTGCACTCGGCTCTAAACAGCTGCACTTAACTTCTTCCTAAATTTATGATGAGTGTTGGAGGTGAGAAAAGGACACATTGGGGAATGCTTTCTTTCACTGTGAGACGTTTGCATTCAAAGTATACAGATGAACATATAGGTGAAATATATTTAAAGCATATGATTGCAACATGTGGGTAATGTGTGCAAACAAACATTTCTGCTCTCTGCTCACCCCTCTTCGTCCACCTCCTCCCTTCTCTGTCCACTCCCTGCCCTCTGCCCATCTTCTGCTGGCAATGTGTACTACTACTCGCACACCAAATATCACTGTTGGCAATGTGTACTACTACTCACACACCAAATATCACTGCTGGCAATGGGCTCTATTCTCAAAGAGCCAAAAGTACAGCAAAATTTTACCGCTAAATTCCCGCCAGCGGTAAACTCCGCATTTTTTCAGCATTCACTAACATTTTCCGCATGTTTGCCGCATGCGGGAAAAAAGATGCGGAAACAGCCATTATTCATGCGGGAATCATGCGGTGAAAAGGTCGCATGAGAAAGTGTTTAAAAAAAAAAAGTTAAAGTCCAGCAAGCACAGCCCTTAAGCCTCCAGACTTCATTAAAGTCAATGGGATGCGGAATATATCACCTACTACTTGTAGGTGATAAAAAATCGGTAATTAACGACGAAATGGTGCGCCTGAACATTTTTGAGAATTGATCTTTTATTGCGGAAAATACCGACTTTGCGGAAACTTTTCCGCATGAATCCCGCAGTTTTACCACACTTTTTCCGCATGCGGGAAAAACATGCGGAAAATTTAGAGAATGCAGAATTGACGGTATTTTGGGTGCAAACTTCCCGCATGTACTTTACCGCATGCGGGAAGTCTTTGAGAATAGAGCCCATTGTGTACTACTACTCACAAACCAAATATCACTGCTGGCAATGTGTACTACTACTCACACACCCTCTATCAGGCCCAGTGCACACCAAAAACGCTAGCAGATCTGCAAAATGCTAGCGTTTTTTGGAGCAGATTTTCAGAGCAATTCTAGGCATGTTTAGAGACGTTTTCTAAACATGCTAGTGGTTTTAGGAGCGTTTTCGGGTAGCAGATTACACATATTGTTACGGGCCCGTTCACACCTATAATCGCAAACTGCCAGCAACTACCGCCGGCGTTTTGCGGGAGTGATTTTCCCACGATTAACACGGAAAAATCACTGGACACTGCGGCGGTTTTGGAGCGACAATCGCTAAATGCAAATCGCCGGCAAACTGCTGCATGAAACACGTTTGCAGTTATCGCTAACCGCAAACGCGGCAGTGAGAACACTGCCATTTGCAACAATGTGTAGCGGTTTTTACTAAACTGCTTGCGGTTTGCCATGAGTGGGAATCTCGTGATTCCCGCTCAGGTGTGAATGGGCCCTAAAAGCTGTTACTGAACAGCTTCTGTAACAAAAACACCTGGCAAACCGTTCTGATGTAGCGTTTCCAGAGCGGTTTGCCTTTTTCCTATACTTTACGTTGAGGCAGAAACGCTTCTGCAAACTGCAAACGTGCTGCAGGGCCCACGTTTGCGGTTTGCTAAAAACCTCAAACCGCTGGTGTGCACCATCCCGTTGAAATACATTAGCCAAGCGGTTTCACTGGCGGATGCGGTCGGCGGATTGCTCCTAAAAATAAATAAAGCTCTGATTTACAGAATACCCAGCATGCTCAGGGAGAATCACATGGGCAGGCCATAAAATGTTAACTTAACTCTGGGGGTTATAAGGCCCCTTGCTTGATAAACCTCTCTCTTTCGGTGGGGAAAGGTTATCTTATCATTCTGCACAAGTCTACATATCATGTCTTTAAACAGAACTAAAAGTAAAATATATCAAAGAAGTTGACACATAGCTTGCTATACTGGTTTGCTATAAAAGTAGCCAGCCTTGAACTGAATGTACAGTGCAGGGAAAGTCCCCTCCTGCTAGTGTTGTCCGGATCATGAACGATTCGGATCTTTGATCCGAATCTTTTTTGTGAGTCGAATCATCCGAATCATCAAAATGAGTGATTCGGATCTCAAAGGGGGCGGGGCCAGGAGCGGCACGCCCCCTCTCAGCGGGCAGCGGGGTCCTGGAAGCAGAGCAGAGATGGATCGCTCTGTTGGAGGGGTGGCTCCCCTCCCCTCCTTGCAGCCAGGGACAGGTAGATGAGAAAGAGGGGACATGGGTGCCACTGCCAGATATGTGTAGAGCACACATACTGGCTGCAATGTGCTGCTCATTATAGGCTGTCTGTTCCGTAGTTGTGCACATTGAACAAATTGGAAACTTGGCACAGCTCAGTAAGTTTGCAGCCAGCGTGCTGGGTTAGGACAGCTGCCCTGTGAATGCACTGTGATTGCTGTACAATATGATCCCCCAGACTCTGGTCTAAACAGCTGCACTTCACTTCTGGGAATACTTTGGGGAATGCTTTTTTTCACTGTGCTACGTTTGCATTGAAAGTCAACAGATGAACATATAGGTGAAATGTATGTAAAGCATATGATTGCAGCATGCCGGTATTGTGTGCAAACAAACATTTCTGCTCTCTGCTCATCCCTCCTCCCTTCTCTGTCCACTCCCTGCCATTTGTCCATCTTCTCCCCTTCTCTGTGTCCCCCCCCCCCCCTTCTCCGTCCACCGCTGTCCTGCTAGTTATTTTACCCCCGAATGCTTCCTTAGTAAAATGATCCGAGATTCGGATCAAAGATCCGGATCTTTTCAATGATCCGAATCATCCGGATCATTGAAAAGATCCGAACTTCGCATCTCTACCGGCTCCTGCTAGTCATTTCACCTGGTTCACCCTGGTTCACTAGTAAAATGATCCGAAGATTCTATTCAAAGATCCGGATCTTTTCAATGATCCAATTCGAATCATCCGGATCATTGAAAAGATCCGAACTTCCCATCTCTACTTCTCATCTCTAAAACGTACAAAGTTACAAGTAGGAGGAGTGATCACAAAGGCAGGAAGTGATGTGGCTCATAGACAGGAAGTGATGTAACACACCAGGAAGAGAAGTTGTAGGAAGTGAAGAAAACATTGCTGGAAGAGGTAATTGTGTGATTCTTGTTATATATTGAGCAGAGCAGAGGTCAGGATGGACATACTTTGTTACAGAGGAGGTCATAGTACACCTGTCACTATCCTGAGCATCCCCCTTGAAGTAATTTCGATACAAGAGACTTTTATATAACTGTTGTGTTTGCCAGTTTCCTACAGTCCCCTCCCCTCACATGTGACATGGATTATGGTTGTTATCTCACCTTACTATTAATAATTCAGCCACATCACAGAGCCAAAAGACATGCACATCCAGAATAGCCATGGCCCCTCTGTAACTCGCCCACCCCCTGCCCAGCATTGTCATTATCCTCCAGTATGTAATGATTTACCGTGCCCCTCTCTAGTAATGCCATTTCCCCCCAGTATAGCCATGTCCCCCAGCATTGCCTTTATCCTCCATCATGTAATATCCCACACCTCAGTAATGCTATTTCTTCCCCAGTGTAGCTATGTTCCCAGCATAGCCATTATCCTCCAGTATCTAATGTAGGGTGACCATATTTTGATTTCCAAAAAAGAGGACAATCACAACAGCATGTGGGCGTGGTCATGGGTGGGGCCAAATATACAAGACCTTAGCAGTGTGCTGTCCAACTTCGCGGGCATGGAAGGCCGGTTTTTTTTTCCCCAGACCACATGGTGGTGGAGGGCCGGCCGACCACAAAATGCAATCAGATTTGCAGAAGATTTCCCCACAAAATGCAATAAAATCACACAGGCAGGTGACAAATGACAATCATGATGAGACTCCAGAGAAGAAAACCATGCTAGTTAAGCACAATGATTTAGTATTCTGGCAGAACTGGATGGCTGTATGTCTTCTGTTCAACCTAAAACTGTAACTGCTGAGAAAAGACAAGTTATACGTGCTGTACTGAACGTTTTACCATTCATTTGCCCATACTGAAAGCTGGATATCTCAGTGATTTAACTGAACACTTTGGGGTTAATTTAACTAACAAAGGTGTTTGTGATGAAGTGCAGGAAAACAGGAGGCTCTGCCAGTCCCTCACACAAGTCAGAAAGCAGCCCTCCTGGAGTCTAGGGACTGTCAAAAACTTTTCAACTTTTTTAAGGCCTTATCCACACATACAGTCATTATAACAATGGGGAGAGACCAGACAGATATTTGCCCAGGGACCCTCCAGGCAAGCTCTGCATCATGCTGTGTATATTTACAAGCTTCCTGCCCTCTAATTGCACTTTTATCAGCTAGCCAAGTGTTTCACATAACCTTACAACAACAAACCTGAATACACCAGACCTGCCCTAAATTACTGAATGAAAGGCTGCCTGGGGGGGGGGGGAGATTGCCCCCCTTCCCAGTCTGCGCCTGACTCACACACTGAACAAAGCTGCTCTTCTGCAGCTGGGCTCCCTCTGCTCTGTGTTCAGCTCTTTTCACCCTTCCCCCGGACATTTCCAAATCCTGGGAGGACAGCCTGGACAGGTCGTAAAAAGTGGACCTGTCCAGGCAAAAGAGGACACCTGGTCAGCCTAATCTAATGTTCCCCCCTCAAACCCCAATAACGTTATTTATCCCCCAGTATTAGAGTGACCTGACGTCCCGGATTGCCCGGGACGCGTCCCGGATTCGGGGTCTGCTGCCCCAGGCTTAATGAGGTCCCGGGAAACGTCCCACTTTCAGCAGCGGGACGTCCCGGCCTTGGGACTCTGGCCACTCTCTCCTCATGAACTGGCAGCGGCGTCTATAGACGCCGTGCCAGTTCATTGCCTGCAGCCCCGCTCCTGCCTCCTCTTCCGGTGTCTGTTCCGACACCGGCAGGCGAGCAGGGCTACGGCAAGATGGCTACTAAAGCCCTGTACTGGAGACTATTTGTGTCTCCAGTACAGGGCTTCGGGCGCCATCTTGCCATAGCCCTGTCAGCGCGGGAGATATGCAGGGGGAAGGTGGTCCCGGGAGGAGCGGGCCAGAGGCCGGAGACTTCTGCCAGGTGAGTAAATGCTTTTTTTCCAGGTGAACTTTGCCCGCATTGCGTTTCTTTTCTGGTGAAATGTTTGCCCACATTGCTTTAATTTTCTGGTGAAATGTTTGCCCGCATTGCGTTTATTTTCTGGTTAAATATTTGCCCGCATTGCGTTTATTTTGTACTGACATGTTGCCTGCATTGCGTTTATTTTGTACTGACTTGTTTGCCCGCATTGCGTTTATTTTGTACTGACATGTTTGCCCGCATTGCGTTTATTTTGTACTGACATGTTTGCCCGCATTGCATTTATTTTATACTGACATGTTGCTCGCATTGCGGTTATTTTGTGCTGACATGTTGCCTATTGCATTTATTTTCTGGTGTCTGGGGTAACTGTTACTGCATTTATTATTTAATGGTCGTAGATGGCTATGTTTGCTGCTTTGTGGTTACGGTATACTATTAGCATCACACAGTTTCTGCATAGTGTTGGGCGAACATCTAGATGTTCGGGTTCGGGACGAACATGGTCGCGATGTTCGGGTGTTCGAGCCGAACTCCGAACATAATGGAAGTCAATGGGGACCCGAACTTTCGTGCTTTGTAAAGCCTCCTTACATGCTACATACCCCAAATTTACAGGGTATGTGCACCTTGGGAGTTGGTACAAGAGGAAAAAAAATTAGCAAAAAGAGCTTATAGTTTTTGAGAAAATCGATTTTAAAGTTTCAAAGGGAAAATTGTCTTTTAAATGCGGGAAATGTCTGTTTTCTTTGCACAGGTAACATGCTTTTTGTCGGCATGCAGTCATAAATGTAATACAGATAAGAGGTTCCAGGAAACCTCTTATCGCTAACCCAGCAGCAGCACACGTGATGGAACAGGAGGAGGGCGGTGCAGGAGGAGAAGGCCACGCTTTGAGACACAACAACCCAGGCCTTGCATGAGGACAAGAAGCGTGCGGATAGCAATTTGCATTTTGTCGCCATGCAGTCATAAATGTAATACAGATGAGAGGTTCAATAAACAATAAACAGTAATTGGTGTTGTCCAGAATGCGCACAATGCGTGGGTCGCGTTCAATGCAGTCCTAGGCCGAAGAGGTCATAGCCTAGGGTCACAAAAACCTGTTTATTTGGGCAATTTCAATGGTGGCGAGTCTGACGTACATAAATCGCAGCAATGGCCGTTAGCAACATCTGAATCTCACGAAATGTCTCATGCAGGTAGAAGACATATTGTTAGACTTGGGCTCCAAAGATGGGTTCCCTACATCTCTGCAAACCAGAGTTACAGGGCTCCAAATTTGGTAAAATCCCCCATAGGCTTTCATTGGGCCTCCTATTTACAGTTCTAAAATCTCACATCTTTTCAAAGGGCAATTGCTCAGCAGTGGCAAATTTTCTAGCATTGTAGGGACCCTTAGGGGGAACATGACTGGTGAGTTTCGGGCCCCTAGGCCAAAGAGGTCATAGCCTAGGGTCACAAAAACAGTTTGGCCGAACACCATCAGATGTTCGGCCGAACTCGAACATCACCCGAACAGGGTGATGTTCTGCAGAACCCGAACAGTGGCGAACACTGTTCGCCCAACACTATTTCTGCACACCCATGATGCAAAGTCTCGTTTGTCCACATCATGGCGTAAACACTGCTTTCTTATGCCTCGCTGTTATATCATTACGTTAGCTCCGCCCATACAATGTCATGGCCACGCCCAGTTTTCGCCCCCTCCCCCCAGTCTTCGTCGCTGCGCGCTCCTCAGTCCTCCCCACTTTTCGCCGCGGCGCGCTGAGCGCGCCTCCCCCCCCCACGCCCCCTCCCCGGCCCCGTCCCAGGTTGGACCCACAAAAATCTGGTCACTCTACCCAGTATAGCCATGTCCCATCTGTGTCCCCCAGGATTGTCATTATCCTCCAGTATCTAATTTCCATTGCCATGTGAACCACAACCAATTCTGGGTATGACTTCGGTCGCACTTGGCGAAATAAAGATTCAGATTGCTATGGGGACGTGTGGTGCTAATGAGTAAATAGGTGGTACTCTCCTGACATTAGTAATGGTAAAACTGCCATGCACAGGTAGCCTGTTACTGTTTTTTAGTGCATAACATCCATTTTTCATCAGTCATTGTGTATGTGTGTTTCCTACAGATGGATCCAATAACAGAAACCCACCAGAGATGTACAGGTCCTCTTTATTCCTGTGATTGTCTACAGGAAGATCCCACCATCTCCCACTGTTATCAGGTAAGTGAGGCTAAGGTTAGGTTCACACTAGCCATAAAAGCTCCCCAATCCAGTGGACTGGAAGCGCATGTGTTATACTTGCAACAGAGCGGGGGCTGCGGATGCTCACAGAACCAGTGCAAGCCTGCCCATTCCCACTAGGCTGTTTCCCTCTCTGTTCTGCATCTACTCACCTGTCTTCTGTGTCTTCTCTGCCACCGTTCAAGCTCCCCACACCTGCTGACCAGGCATACTCAGATGTACCAAAATTCGGTTCGGGTACATTCGAATTTGGGTCCGCATGACATTCGAATTCGCCTTCGACCACGAAATTCGGTTCGAATTCATTTTCGGTTCGGGGTTACGCCTCAAAATTCGGTAAAAATTTGTGTTCGCGAATTCTGTGTTTTTTTTTAAAGGGAATTCACATTGAAATAGGTGTACTTCAAAAAAAAAAAACTAAAAACGTGACGTGTGGCACTGGCAGCAGGCAATGCATTGTGTGGACCCTGGCGGTGGGACCACTGACAGCATGAGGATAAATACAACAGTAGGAGGATAAATACAGGAGCAGCAGGAGGAGGAGTGACGTGTGGCACTGGCAGCAGGCAATGTATTGTGTTGACCCTGGCGGTGGGACCACTGACAGCAGGAGGATAAATACAGCAGCAGTAGGAGGGGTGACATGTGGCACTGGCAGCAGGCAATGCATAGTGTGGACCCTGGCGGTGAGACCACTGACAGCAGGAGGATAAATACAGCAGCAGGAGGATAAATACAGGAGCAGCAGGAGGAGTAGTGACGTGTGGCACTGGCAGCAGGCAATGCATAGTGTGGACCCTGGCGGTGGGACCACTGACAGCAGGAGGATAAATACAGCAGCAGTAGGAGGAGTGACGTGTGGCACTGGCAGCAGGCAATGCATAGTGTGGACCCTGGCGGTGGGACCACTGACAGCAGGAGGATAAATACAGCAGCAGGAGGAGAAATACAGCAGCAGCAGGAGGAGGAGTGACGTGTGGCACTGGCAGCAGGCAATGCATAGTGTGGACCCTGGCGGTGGGACCACTGACAGCAAGAGGATAAATACAGCAGCAGTAGGAGGAGTGACGTGTTGCACTGGCAGCAGGCAATGTATTGTGTGGACCCTGGTGGTGGGACCACTGACAGCAGGAGGATAAATACAACAGCAGGAGGAGGAGGAGGAGGAGGAGTGACGTGTGGCACTGGCAGCAGGCAATGCATAGTGTGGACCATGGCGTTGGGACCACTGACAGCAGGAGGATAAATACAACAGCAGCAGGAGGAGGAGTGACGTGTGGCACTGGCAGCAGGCAATGCATAGTGTGGACACTGGCGGTGGGACCACTGACAGCAGCAGGATAAATACAACAGCAGTAGGAGGAGTGACGTGTGGCACTGGCAGCAGGCAATGCATAGTGTGGACCCTGGCGGTGGGACCACTGACAGCAGGAGGATAAATACAGCAGCAGGAGGAGAAATACAGCAGCAGCAGCAGGAGGAGGAGTGACGTGTGGCACTGGCAGCAGGCAATGCATAGTGTGGACCCTGGCGGTGGGACCACTGACAGCAAGAGGATAAATACAGCAGCAGTAGGAGGAGTGACGTGTTGCACTGGCAGCAGGCAATGTATTGTGTGGACCCTGGTGGTGGGACCACTGACAGCAGGAGGATAAATACAACAGCAGGAGGAGGAGGAGGAGGAGGAGGAGTGACGTGTGGCACTGGCAGCAGGCAATGCATAGTGTGGACCATGGCGTTGGGACCACTGACAGCAGGAGGATAAATACAACAGCAGCAGGAGGAGGAGTGACGTGTGGCACTGGCAGCAGGCAATGCATAGTGTGGACACTGGCGGTGGGACCACTGACAGCAGCAGGATAAATACAACAGCAGTAGGAGGAGTGACGTGTGGCACTGGCAGCAGGCAATGCATAGTGTGGACCCTGGCGGTGGGACCACTGACAGCAGGAGGATAAATACAGCAGCAGGAGGAGAAATACAGCAGCAGCAGGAGGAGGAGTGACGTGTGGCACTGGCAGCAGGCAATGCATAGTGTGGACCCTGGCGGTGGGACCACTGACAGCAAGAGGATAAATACAGCAGCAGTAGGAGGAGTGACGTGTTGCACTGGCAGCAGGCAATGTATTGTGTGGACCCTGGTGGTGGGACCACTGACAGCAGGAGGATAAATACAACAGCAGGAGGAGTGACGTGTGGCACTGGCAGCAGGCAATGCATAGTGTGGACCATGGCGTTGGGACCACTGACAGCAGGAGGATAAATACAACAGCAGCAGGAGGAGGAGTGACGTGTGGCACTGGCAGCAGGCAATGCATAGTGTGGACACTGGCGGTGGGACCACTGACAGCAGCAGGATAAATACAACAGCAGCAGCAGGAGGAGGAGGAGGAGGAGTGACGTGTGGCACTGGCAGCAGGCATTGTATAGTGTGGACCCTGGCGGTGGGACCACTGACAGCAGCAGGATAAATACAACAGCAGCAGGAGGAGGAGGTGGAGTGACGTGTGGCACTGATAGCAGGCAATGCATAGTGTGGACCCTGGCGGTGGAAGCACTGACAGCAGCAGGATAAAAAAGGACGCGGTGTAATATGTTGCCGCTTTATAAATACAATAAATACATAAATCAATTCATAAATTCATAAATAAATCAATGCAGCAGGCCAGCAGCAGCAGGAGGAGTCAGGTAGAAATACAATAAATACATAAATAAATTAATAGGTAAATCAATGCAGCAGGCCAGCAGCAGCAGGAGTCAGGTAGAAATACAATAAATACAAAAATAAATTCATAGGTAAATCAATGCAGCAGGAGTCAGGTAGAAATACAATAAATACAAAAATAAATTCATAGGTAAATCAATGCAGCAGGCCAGCAGCAGCAGGAGGAGTCAGGTAGAAATACAATAAATACATAAATAAATTCATAGGTAAATCAATGCAGCAGGCCAGCAGGAGGAGGAGGAGTTGTCACGTATGGCAGGCAGCAGGCAATGTATTGTAATTCCCAGGCAGGCACCTCATGTCCTCCTTTCGCCGACAACAGGTGCCAGGAACGTGCCTTCTATCCAGGCCTGGTTAATCTTCAAAAATGTCAGTCTGTCCACGCCCTCTGTGGACAGACGAGAGCGCTTCTCTGTGACCACGCCACCGGCCGCACTGAAGCACCTTTCAGACAGCACGCTGGAAGGGGGGCAAGACAATACCTCCAGGGCATACTGCGCAAGCTCCCTCCAGATAGTATTGCTCGGATAGTGCTTTTTAAAATCCGAATTGATCCGGATACCTAGATATCCGGATCCGGTTCGGATATCCGAATCCAGCCTTTTAGATATCCGTGTGAACGCGGATATCCGGTTGCATTATCCGCGGATATCCGGGCTATTCGGATATCTGGATAGAAAAACCGGAAGTGCCCTTTAAATAGCTTTAAAATGTGTTTTTAGGGTAAATGAGGCATGTATCATCATTATTTTGCAAAGGGGAACACTAATTGATGATGTGGGGCTGTCAATTAACATCAGGCCTAGGTTCCAGTCAGCGGTCGTGCAGCCCACATTGTGTCCAAAGTCCAACCGCACAACTGGGACATGACAGTTTTCAGCCAAGACACCTCCGAAAAATTATGTAGCAATTGTGTTTTGGATTAAATATAGGTGGTATCAGTGGCCTGTGGCACCCTGGCCTGGTGGTGGGAGCTGCACAGGCAGCAGGAGCAGGGCAATGCAGCAGCAGCAGGTGTAACGTATGCCAGGAGCCTGCCGGACGTGGCACTTGGCACGTGTCACGTGGCACTTGCCAAGTGTCACTTGGCACGTGTCACTTGCCAAGTGTCACGTGGCACTTTCCATGTGACACGTGCCAAGTGACACGTGCCAAGTGACACGTTCCACGTGCGAAGAGACACGTGCCAAGTGACAGTCAGACAGCAGAGGAGAAGACACTAGTGCACACTAACACATTAATGAATTAACAATAGTGTAGCGATAGTGAAGGGGTTAATCACTGAGCTTATCACTGTGTAAAGCCCTTGGTCCAGCAACAGCACTGCAGCTGTGCAGCACACACTCTAACTGTCACACTATGAGATAATCAATCAAGCTAAATAACGATTACTATAGAGTAGTGAGGGGGTTAATCAATGAACAGCTTTAGGTTTATAACTGTATATAGGCAGCCCTCGCTACCAGCAGCACTGCAGCATGTCTCTCAGGAAGCATTCAGCAAGCCAGAACGATCTGTCTCATCATGGCAGCCCTCCTTATTATACAGGGGGGCTGGCCAGTGTTCCTTTCTGTGATTGGTTGCTAGGGCTTCTGCTGGGAGCCCTCTGATTGGCTCCAGGACGTCATCATCTTAGTTACAGTATTCCGGATTCAGATATCCGCGGATATCCGGGTCATGCATCAAACTATCCGCAGATAGCTATGCGGATTTCTATAGCTATCCGGGATCCGGAATCTGATCCGGATAGCGTAAAAATGGTCGGATATCCGGGTTAACTCGGATATCCGGATTCCGGATGAGCATCACTACCTCCAGATGTGTAAGCGCTCCACCCAGTACTCCATGGCGTCCACAGGCTCCTCGCTGCCGGTGTCAAGCCCACTGAAGGACCCCATGTAGTCGGCCACCATCCGGATCATGCGCTGGCTGTGACTCTCACCGAAGGTGGCTGCTGCCCGCACCTTCTCTCTCGGCTGCTGTACCTTCATGTAGAACGCCTGCGTCAATGACAGCAGGTCTCCTGGGCGCTTGACGCTGCTGCTGGCCGCAGGCACCTGCTGCTGGCTGCTGGACAGGGACAGAGGGAGTGGAAGGCGGGGGGAAGACTTCCTCCAGTCGCCGAACAAGGATCTCCTGCAACTACCTTGCTCGCTGCTCACGGTCTCTGGCAGGCAGAAACTGATCCCACCTCCCCCTCAGCCGTGGGTCCAGGATCATGCTGATGCAGGCGTCCTCCCTCGCTTTCATCCGCTTGACCCTGGGGTCTGTGCGCAGGCAGTGCAGCATGTGCGCTGCCATGGGGAACAGGGTGGACCGTCTAACAGAGACATCAGGGTCAGCGTCCTCCTCCTCCTCCTCCTCTTGCCCCTGAGACTCTTCCTCCTCTCTCCACCCTCGCACCACTGCTGTTGCGCTCCGATGTTCCCCCCCAGCAGCAACGTCCAGCATCTCCAACTCCTCCTCCTCCAGGGACTCAAATACCTGCGGAGCAGTGGACTGCGCAGGCGGCTGCTGTTCCAGCTGCTTCAGGGCCTCCTCTCCCAAATCCACCAAATCGCCAAGTGCCCTGTCCAGCAGACAAACAAAGGGCACCCACTGGCAGAGGAATGCCCGTTGTTCACTCACCAGGTTGGTTCCCTGCAGGAAGGGAGCCAACACCAAGCAGACCTGCTGCATCTGCCCCCATTGCGCGTTGGTGATGAGCTGGAGTGTGGTGCTGCTTCTGCTGCCGATGCTGGCGACAGTGGCATCATAGATGTACCGGTTGACAGCCCTCCTCTGCTCAACCAGCCGCTCCAACATCACCAGGGTGGAGTTCCAGCGAGTTGGCACATCTATGATGAGGCGGTGTCGTGGCAGGCCCTCCTGCTGCTGGATGTCTGCCAGTTTTGCTGCGGCAGCTGCTGAGCGGCGGAAAGTGCGCACAGTTTTCCGCGCCGCTTCTAACATCTCCTCCATCCCCAGGTAGGTGCGCATGAACTTTTGCACCACCAGGTTCAGGACGTGGGCCAAGCAAGGGACATGGAGCAAGTCTCCACTGCTGATGGCAGACAGCAGGTTGGCGGCAATCCCACAGTGAGGCCTCTGGGGGTCAGCCACGTCCTCTCCTGCTCCCTGAGGTACCGGAGCACGTTGGATGCCGTCAAGGAGTTTTTCCCCAGGCTTTTCATCTCCAGCAGCGCTTGGCAGTGGCGGGCCTTCACGCTGCTGGAGAGACGGGATCGCTTGGCAGTGGGAGCTGCTGCTTCTCCCCTGACCCCGCGCGGTGGCACCACGTAGTGGGCGACTGGTGCTGCTGCGCCCGAGGATGGACCTGCTGCTTCCTCGCTCGGGCTTTCCACCAGGCTGACCCAGTGGGCCGTAAAGGACAGATAGCACTCTGTCCCAAACCAGCTGCTCCAGGAATCCATGGTTATGTGGATCCGCGCACTGACAGCGTGATCCAGCGCGTGGCCCACGTTCTCCATGGCAGAGCGGTGCAGTGCTGGGATCGCCCTGCGGGAGAAATAGTGGCGGCTGGGGACTTGCCACTCCGGGATACCAACCTGCAGCAGCGCTCTGATGTCACTCCCCTCCTGCACAAAGGAATATAGCAGGACCTGGGAGCACATGGCCCGGGCAAGCAACCCGTTCAGCAACCGGATGCACCTGTGGGCGGGAGTCAGCACCTTGGTCACACCGGGGAATGCTTCGCTGAGCAGGGTCTGGCGGCATTTGCCTGCACAGGAGGATGAGGAGGCCACTGTGGAGGGAGCTGATGAGGCCACTGAGGACTGGCGGGGTAGGGGGGTGGGAGTGAGTTGCTGCTATGCTCCTGCTGCTGCTGCTGCTGGATGGGCAGGAGGGGCTGCTGCTGCTGCTGGATGGGCAGGAGGGTCGGCTCCTGCTGCTGCTGCTGAAATCTGTGCAGTGGCTGTCTGGCTCTGACCACTGCCTGCACCACTTTGCATAAGCTTCTCCAACTCATTAAAGTCCTCAAAATGTCTGCTCTGTAAGTGGGTCTGCAGGCACGAGGTACTCAATTTGTGGATATCACGACCTCTGCTGAGACTGAGATTGCAACTGTTGCAAATTGCACGGGTCGGGTCCACTGGGCACTTGGTGAAGTACCGCCAGACTGGGGACTTCAACCTGCTCTTTGAGCTTGAGGGCTGGGGTTTTTGGGTGCCCTTGGAGGATTGTGCCTTTTTGGTGTTAGAGGTTTGCTGCGGGTGGTGGTAGTGACTGAAGCAGCAGGCTGTGGCTCCTGCCTTCCACGCCCTGTGCTGGCTGCCTTGCTGCTGCCGCGTCTCTGGCGTGCCTCTGCGCCAGAGACACCTCCTCCTCCGATGACGAGCTGCCTTCAACCAACTGTGCTGGTGGCACTGGGGGTACATAGGGAGGATCTATCAAGTCATCATCATCAACCCCAAACATATCCTGTGAGCCCGCCTCAACCAACTCCTCTACCCCAACATCCCCTGCATCATGCCCCTCCTCCTCAGTGCCAACAACTTCTGCACCTCAAACTCCTCCTCCTCCTCCTCCTTGGATGGCCCCATGATCTCCAACTCATACTTCTCAAAAACATCCCTGTACATGGTCACAGTCTCAGGGGAGAAGAGCGTGCTCATTGAGGGCAGGCTGGTCGATGGGGTCACCGTGACCAAGGCCTCAAGCGCTGGTGGAGGCCTGCTGTGGACAAGAGTGCTGGTGCTGGTGGCACTGGTCTCGCTGGTGCTGGAGGCCTGGCTGGAAAAGGTGGCTTCCTGCCCCGCCATCATTTCCACCACAGCCTGCACCTGACTCTCCCCAATGGGCTGTGGGCGACGACCCGTCTCAAAGATGGGCGCAACACGCTGCTGTTGCGCCTCTGCTCCCTCCTCCCTGAGGTCAGTGGCTGGCGGCGGACCAGTCCCAGACCTGCTGCTGCTGGCAGTGGCTCCTGCAATGGCGCTGCCTCTCCTGGTGGTGCCTCGCCCTCTACCTCTGCCAGTCATTGTGCACTATACAAATACAGTAAAAAAAAATAAGTAGAAGAGGGCGGGAAAGGGTGTAAACTTTAATAAAGTCTGTGTTGGTGGTGACTTGGTGGTAACTAGTAGTAGTAGTAGGCAGTAGTAGTACGCACGCAGGTAACTAAGAAACACCTAGCGTACTACGCTACAAGTAAGTCGTGCGGCAGACAGTCGGTGACAATTATAATCGCTCACACACGGTCAGACGCAATCAATCAATAGGCTCGGGCAGGCGACAGACAGTCACAGGTCACTCACAATGGATGCTGGTGGTGGCCTGTATGTGTTGTAACTCTTATTTATTACACACACTACAGATGATAATAAAATCACACAGTAAAAGTGAAAAAAAAATTAGTGAACGGGTGCTAGACTAGTAGACTAGTTGTATAGTAGTAGACACTAGTAGTATGCACGCACGCAGGTAACTAAGAAACACCTAGCGTAATACGCTACAAGTCGTGCGGCAGACAGTCGTTTACAATTACAAACGGTCACACACGCTCAGACGCAATCAATCAATACGCTCGGGCAGGCGACAGACAGTCACAGGTCACTCACAACGGATGCTGGTGGTGGCCTGTATGTGTTGTAACTCTTATTTATTACACACACTACAGATGATAATAAAATCACACAGTAAAAGTGAAAAAAAAAATAAGTGAACGGGTACTAGTAGACTAGTAGTATAGTAGTAGACACTAGTAGTAGTACGCACGCAGGTAACTAAGAAACACCTAGCAAACTACGCTATAATTAAGTCGTGCGGCAGAGAGTTGGTGACAATTACAACAATCGGTCACACACGGTCAGACGCAATCAATGTATAGGCTCGGGCAGGTGAAGTGACAGACAGTCACAGGTCAGGACACTCACAACGGATGCTGGTGGTGGCCTGCCACAGTCAGTAACTAACTAACACAGTACTGAAACTAATAAAGTAACAGACTACAGCAGTAATGATTAACTAAACTAGTACTACTAAGTACACAACTAACTAGAATCCCTAAGCTAGTAGTAGGCTAAGGCTACCTAGGCTAGCAGGCCTAGCCTGCACACAGACTAACACTAGCCAGCACAGTATACACTAGCTGACTTAAAACAATCAAAATACTAGCTAACTATATAAGACAACAATAAATGTGTTTAGGAGGTGTTCAGGAAGCAAAACGCTAGGTTTAGCAGTGAAAAGCACTTGCTCAGACACAGCACAGCACTGGAGAATCTCTCAGTACCAGCAGCAGTCACACAAGTGCGTGGCTTCGCAACATGGCCGCCGCCTTATATAGAGGAGGGGAGGGCCAGGCTCCCCTCCTCTGATTGGTTGCTAGGGTTGCCAGGCAGGAGGACTTCTGATTGGCCCAATCACGTCATCCCCGAAGCCGAACCCGAACCCACAGCTTCATCCGGCCGAATTCGTGTGCGCACATTCGGCAGGCTTCGTATTCGGATTCGGCTCGAATTGCAGCATTCGGGTTCGCATGCGGCAAACCCAAAAAACACCCGAATTTTCGGGGAAACTTCGCATTCGGGATCCTGCTGAGCACCCCTGCTGCTGACCACTGCTGCGCTCAGGGACAAGCATCGGTATTGGAATGCCGGCAGAACTATAGGGCTATCATTGGATTTCAGAAAAATAATGGGAATCATCCATAGCACAAGGGAGGATTCTCATTGGTTTAGTGGTTGACCAATGAGAATTCTCCCTGTTGCTAGGTAGGAAGAATCCCATTGATCTATTCCTATGTTTCAGCCCAGCGATGGTGTCAGCATGCAAAGGACTAGAATTTCCAGAGTGGAAGGGTGGTGGTGGGCCGGAGGCACAGCGGTGAGTAGTGTGAACATTTATGGAACACTGTGGTGGAGCACAGCGTATCTGTTTAGGATGTGCCATGAATGCAGCATTGTGCATCCGGCCTGAGTGTGATCCCAGCCGAAGTGCCCCCAGAGACTCCAAACTGTGTGACATTCTTTCCCTCTAGTCTGTACATGTTTTATCTGCATTCACATTTTAAAGGATACCTTAGTCCTAATTAAATTCTAAAAATGACGCCCTGTGTGTTGGGAGCTGCACATAGGCTTACCGTACCTCCCGTGGCCCAGCATCTGCCTCCATTCACCTGCTATTGCTGCCAGTTGTCCTGGTCAGAGAGGTCGGCACCCTTTGACCCAACATACTGCGCTATGCAAGCCACCCAAGAGGACATACTGCACATGCACAGCACAGTATGTCTGGGTCAAAGGGTGCCGAACGCTCTGACCAGGACCTGGACAACAGCAGCAAAAGTGGTTGAATGGAGGCAGACGCCGCGCCACATGAGGTGTGGTTAGCCTATGTGCAGCTCCCCATACACACTGGGTTAATTTAGAATTTAGGTATAATTTCAATTCTCTCTCTCTTTTTGTGCACTTAGGTTGGAGAACTGATATATGTAAGTGCTCTGGGTAAAGAGGAAGAAGAAGAGACGTATGTGAGGAGTGATCAGCAGGCTATGGAGAAGCGTGACATGATGAGGACAATTAAAGAGGAAGCAGAAGAGACACATGTGAGGAGTGATCAGCAGACTATGGAGGAGGGTTTTATGATGAGGACAACTAAAGAGGAAGAAGAAGAGACACATGTGAGGAGTGATCAGCAGACTATGGAGGAGGGTGACATGATGAGGACACGTAAAGAGGAAGAAGAAGAGAAGTATGTGAGGAGTGATCAGCAGTGCATGGAGGGGGGAACTATGATGAGGACATTTAATAAGGAAGAACATTCATATGCGAGGAATGATCTGCAATATATGGAGACGGGTGACATGATTAGGTCAAGTAAAGAGAAAGAAGAGATGTATGTGAGGAGTGATCAGCAGACCATGGAGGAGGGTGACATGATTAGGACAAGTAAAGAGGAAGAAGAGACGTATGTGAGGAGTGATCAGCAGGCTATGGAGAAGCGTGACATGATGAGGACAATTAAAGAAGAAGCAGAAGAGACCTATGTGAGGAGTGATCAGCAGGCTATGGAGGAGGGTGACCTGATGAGGACAATTAAAGAGGAAGAAGAGGAGACGTATGTGAGAAATGATCAACAGACTATAGAAGAGGGGGATATGATGAGGACAATTAAAGAGGAAGAAGAAGAGACGTATGTAAGGAATGATCAGCAGACTATGGAGGGGGGTGACATGATTAGGACACTGAAAGAGGAAGAAGAAGAGACCTATGTGAGGAGTGATCAACAGACTATTGAGGAGGGTGATGTAATTAGGACAATTAAAGAGGAAGAACAAGATACATATTTGAGGAGTGATCAGCAATGTATGGAAGGGGATGACATGATGAAGACCATTAAAGAGGAAGAAGAAGAGACGTATGTGAGGAATGATCAGCAGGCTATACAGGAGGGTGACAAGTTGGGGACAAATAAAGAGGAGGACGCTATTACAGAGGGCAGAACAGGTGAGTAATCAGCAAGCATTAAAGGGAACCTGAAGCAAGAAGTATATGGAGGCTGCCATATTTATTTCCTGTTAAACAATACTAGTTTCCTGGCAGCCCTGCTGATCTATATGGCAAATCTTGTCGGATTTTACAAAAATGTCAGAAACGCCTGATCTGCTGCATGCTTGTTCAGGGTCTATTGCTAAAAGTAGAGGCAGAGGATCAGCAGGACAGCCAGGCAACTGGTATTGCTTAAAGGCAGTGATCTGCACACTTGGCTCTCCAGCTGTTAAGGAACTACAAGTCCCACAATTCATTGCAAGAGTCTGACAGCCACAGTCAAAATTCATAAAGACAAATGCATTGTGGGATTTTTAGTTCCTTAACAGCTGGAGAGCCAAATTTGCAGATCACTGGCTTAAAGGGCAAATGAAGAGAAATGAATATGGAGACTGCCATATTTAATTCCTTTTAAGCAATACTGGTTGCCTGGCAGCCCTACTGATCCTTTTCCTCCAATACTTTAAAGCCCTGTCTACATGATACAATTTTTTGTGCGATTCGATCGCGATTCTATTTTCCATCCGATTAAATCCGACATGTCCAATCGGGATTCGATTTGATTTGATCAGTAGTGTAATCGATTCACCATTGTTTTGCAATGACATCGAATCGAATCCCGATCGGACATGTTGGATTTAATTGGATGGAAAATAGAATCACAATCGAATCGCACAAAAATGTGTATTGTGTAGATGGGGCTTTAGTAATAGACCCTAAACAAGCAGCAGATCAGGAGTTTCTGACATTATTGTCAGATCTGACAGGGTTAGCTGCATGCTGGTTTCTGGTGTGACTCAGACACTGCTAAAGCCAACAAGATCAGTAGGGCTGCCCGGCAACTAGTATTGTTTAAAAGGAAATCTATATGGCAGCCTCCATATCCCCCTCACTTCAGGTGTCCTTTAAAGGGAACCCGAGGTGAGAGGGATATGGAGGCTGCCATATTTATTTCCATGTAAATAATGCCAGATGCCTGCCGGCCCGTTTGATCTTCTGGCATAAGTAGTGTGTAAGTAGTCAAAACTCTGGAACAAGCACATGGCTAATCCAATAAAACCTGAGTCAGCTGAGTCAGAGTACCTGATCTGTTGCATGCTTGTTCAGGGTCTATTGCTAAAAGTATTAGAGACACAGGATCTAAAGGGGGGACAAGGCAACTAGTGTTGTTTTAAAAGGTAATGAATACAGCTGCCTCCATATCCCTCTCAGCTTGGGTTCCCTGTAAAAGTAATAAATATGGCAGCCTCCATATCCCTCTCACTTCAGGTGTCCTTTACATGTAGAATAAATGTTTATCTGTATTGCTGTTATGTGTCACTGCTTGCATAGTGGCCATATTAGGGGTTATGCTAGGTACTCATACAGAAGCAGTACAGATACCCTGATGGATTTGAAGTACTTTGTTCTGTTTTGTGGAGAGGGGAGATTGTGGATGAAGGAGAAGCGTCCAGCTACACCTTGCAGTAGAAATACAATACTAATTTGGGGTGTATTTCACACAAAAAAATAATGCGAGTAATATCCTGTTACCCGCGCTATTTCCACAGCATAGTCTAAATGTAAGACTCTGCACACTACTTGCGCTATTAGCCGCGTGGCACCTGCATGCATACACAGGAGCGCACGCTATTAACTTAACCCTCCTTCCAGAAAATAAGGAGCGTGTCTCTGCTTCCGCCCTGAGCCCCTTCGGGTCCAATCATTATAGAGGACGTAATCCCCGCACTGTGATTAGCTCAGTAGGCTGCTTGTCAAGGGAAAGGAAGACAAATGGCTGGGGAGAGCAGACCCCAGGTTTTCTCTGGCCAGAGGCATATCTCTGCAGATCAGAGGCTCCCTCCCTTCATTACTGTCTGTGTGTGACATCCCTTTACATGAGCAGCGCCCCCTAGCAGTCAGGATGTCCCATACTCTGCAGCAAGTTCTCATGGAACTCACCTGTCTCACACTGACTGCCTGGCGAAATGAATAATGTCCTAATTACTGCCTGATTCTCTCTCCTCACTAGTCAGACAGGCAGCCTCCTAATGTCATCCGGGTGAGCTAAAGATTCTAATGGCGGGAAGAGAGGGAGAGGATCGGGGTGCTCCAGCACTTGGTCAAGGCCCAAACCAAATGGTGCCACTGACTTCACAATGTATTTATTGGCAGAATTAGGAACAAGAGAGAGAAAAAGTTACATTTACAAGGTGGTGAGTGACACGAATACCAGGGCTGTGGAGTCGGAGTCGTGGAGTCGGGCAATTTTGGGTGCCTGGAGTCGGAGTCGGGAAAAAATGCACCGACTCCTAATGAATTTGTAACTGTAATTAAAATAGAAAATATGATAAAATGTTCTATTTCTCAGATAATAGTCATTCAAAATAATGTATATATACAGTATATATACAGTAATAGCTGTGTTCAGTCCACAAAAATGAAATAAACCAATCAAAATTAGTTACTTGTGCTGCTTCAATAAAGCAGTCCCCGTATTTTTAAGGTCAGATATACACATCTGATTGTGACTGTACAGTATATATGATGTGTACACAGGAATCTCTTATATATACTAAATAACATCTATGCTGTAAGAATAAAGCCTGATGTGTAGCCGTGTCACTAATAGAGATGGTCAATGAGATGGAAATAATTCTGCACTGATGCGGATTTATGCAAATGTATGCACTCCCTTTGCTCATGAAATCAAATAATTTGATATGTTGTTAAAATTTGGTTTGGTGACTACAAATTAAAGGGTACCTGAGACGGATGAAAAGTAAAGTTTTATACATACCTGGGGCTTCCTCCAGCCCCCTTCAGGCTAATCAGTCCCTCGCTGTCCTCCACCACCCGGATCTTCTGCTATGAGTCCTGGTAATTCAGCCAGTCAGCGCTGTCCGGCCAAATGCCGCTCCCACAGCCAGGAACATTCTGCACCTGCGCAATAGTGCTGCACAGGTGTAGTATGCTCCCGGCGGCGGAGTGTGTGCATGCGCACTACACCAGACTGGCTCAAGTACCTGGACTCATAGCAGAAGATCCAGGTGGCGGAGGAGGACAACGAGGGACTGATTATCCTGAAGGCGGCTGGAGGAAGCCCCAGGTATGTATAAAACTTTAATTTCATCTGTCTCAGGTTTACTTTGTTACACAGTAGTACTAAACTCTACATATGCACTCCCCACAGAGCTGCAGGGAATCCACTGAGAATGCTGTGCACATTGAACACAGAGGTGTTGTCTGTCACCCATAAACCTTGTTTAGATTGTGCATGAAGAATGTGCAATAGAGGAAGAATCTCCTCATTCCCCTGCAGAGTACCTGCACATCATCCTTACATGTACCCACACTTACATTGCCTAGGGCCTGATAGATGTTCTTTGTTCCGGTTTGTACCTTTTACAAGTACTCTTACCAAGGACTAGTTTTAGTCTAAAGGGAATAAATATAGTAGTCTACATATCCTTCTCACTTCAGTTGTCTTGTAAAATTCCTAAGCGTTGGCAGTTAAGAGACGAATTTCATGTTACATACTTTTAATCAACAAAATTGTAATATGCAAATTAGAGGAGTCGGAGTCGAGGAGTCGGAGTCGGTGGAATCCTAAACTGAGGAGTCGGAGGATTTTTGGACCGACTCCACAGCCCTGACGAATACACAATGGTGATAAGAATGTGTAAGGCCGCGGTCACAGTGGGACGTTGTATTGCGTTCCCTATATAACAGGAAGACAATGCAATGGAACGTTGTTACAACTGTGCTATGTCACATACAGTGAAGCATACAGTCCATGAAGGTATGCTTCACTGTATTTGTTAAGACGCCCGTTTAGCAGTAACTGCATGCAGTGCGTTACCATAGCGCAGCTGGTTATACCGCAATGCTACCGCCGCACTGTGAATGTCGCTGAGGTGGTGCCCTGCAGTGCAGTAAGCTACATATATAAAAGTGGCCATTACACCGCAACGCACCACTGTAAACGTGGCCTGAATGAAACCACATTGCTCTACAGACATAGCACAGATTTCTTGCTATATGTACATGTAGGCCTGTCACAAGAGTAAAACATTGCGTCCATTGGGCTGTATTCACAATCTCATATGCAGTAAAGTTTTATTTTTTCCTTTTACTGCAAAATTACCAACAGCGGTAATTTCTGCATTTTTTTCCGCATTCACAAAAAATAAATGTTTTAGAGTCTAGCAAACACAGTGCTAAAGGCTCTAGACTAGTAGGTGATAAAAAAAAATGTGGATTTCGTTTTTTGTGAAGAAAAAAAAACATATTAAACCATTATTGTGCATTATTTTCGCACTTTTCTGCATCCGTAAATATCATGTGTAAAACGTTGTGAATGCAGGGCTGTGGAGTCGGTCCAAAAATCCACCGACTCCGACTCCGACTCCTTAGTTTAAGATTCCTCCGACTCCTCGACTCCGACTCCTCTAATTTGCATATTACAATTTTGTTGATTAAAAGTATGTAACATGAAATTCGTCTCTTAACTGCCAACGCTTAGGAATTTTACAAGACAACTGAAGTGAGAAGGATATGTAGACTACTATATTTATTCCCTTTAGACTAAAACTAGTCCTTGGTAAGAGTACTTGTAAAAGGTACAAACCGGAACAAAGAACATCTATCAGGCCCTAGGCAATGTAAGTGTGGGTACATGTAAGAATGATGTGCAGGTACTCTGCAGGGGAATGAGGAGATTCTTCCTCTATTACACATTCTTCATGCACAATCTGAACAAGGTTTATGGGTGACAGACAACACCTCTGTGTTCAATGTGCACAGCATTCTCAGTGGATTTCCTGCAGCTTTGTGGGGAGTGCATATGTAGAGTATAGTACTACTGTGTAACAAAGTAAACCTGAGACAGATGAAATTAAAGTTTTATACATACCTGGGGCTTCCTCCAGCCGCCTTCAGGATAATCAGTCCCTCGTTGTCCTCCTCCACCACCTGGATCTTCTGCTATGAGTCCAGGTACTTGAGCCAGTCGGGCGTAGTGCGCATGCACACACTCCGCCGCCAGGAGCATACTACACCTGTGCAGCACTATTGCGCAGGTGCAGAATGTTCCTGGCTGTGGGAGCGGCATGCGGCCGGACAGCGCTGACTGGCTGAATTACCAGGACTCATAGCAGAAGATCCGGGTGGTGGAGGACAGCGAGGGACTGATTAGCCTGAAGGGGGCTGGAGGAAGCCCAAGGTATGTATAAAACTTTACTTTTCATCCGTCTCAGGTACCCTTTAATTTGTAGTCACCAAACCAAATTTTAACAACATATCAAATTATTTGATTTCATCAGCAAAGGGAGTGCATACATTTGCATAAATCAGCATCAGTGCAGAATTATTTCCATCTCGTTGACCATCTCTATTAGTGACACGGCTACACATCAGGCTTTATTCTTACAGCATAGATGTTATTTAGTATCTATAAGAGATTCCTGTGTACACATCATATATACAGTCACAATCAGATATGTATATCTGACCTTAAAAATACGGGGACTGCTTTATTGAAGCAGCACAAGTAACTAATTTTGATTGGGTTATTTCATTTTTGTGGACTAAGCACAGCTATTACTATATATATATACTGTATATATACATTATTTTTAATGACTATTATCTGAGAAATAGAACATTTTATCATATTTTCTATTTTAATTACAGTTACAAATTCATTAGGAGTCGGAGTCGGTGCATTTTTTCCCGACTCCGACTCCAGGCACCCAAAATTGCCCGACTCCACGACTCCGACTCCACGACTCCGACTCCGACTCCACAGCCCTGTGTGAATGTCAACATGATCTTATTTCCGTCAGAAATGTTTTGACTTTTGTTTACCGCCATACGACAAATGATTGTGAATAGAGCCCATTGTCTCATCAAGCTCTACAATTTACTGCTTTTCCATGTATGGCCAATGAGATGCAAATAACTCTGACTGCAATGCAAATTGTATGTTTCTTATCAGATGCAGCTGCTGCATTTGCTCCATCTCCAATCTGCATAAACTTTGCATCAACTTGGAATTATTAGCATCCCACTGACTATACCTAATGATAATTATTCCTCCCCTCAGAATTCTCTAACAGGAAGTGATGATGTTTCTCTATTTGCAGGGCGGGGTCCCGGCATCAGGACCCTCTCAGAGACTCGCCTCTCTGTATCCACAGACTGTACAATGGATGATGATGTCATTGGACGAGAGTCTCCTGCAGATACCCTGGTTACCCCAAATATTCCCCCAGACTCCCCTCACCTGTCTAATCCTGGGGTGTCTCATACCCAGCAGAGCTCTCCCCTTGCTGGAGGGTCTCATTCCTGTTCCACCTGTGGGAAATGTTTCATTCAGAAGTCACATCTTGTCAGACACGAGAGATCTCACATGTGTAAGAAGCCCTATTCATGTGCTGAGTGTGGGAAACGTTTCGGAGATAATGAAAACCTTGTCAGACACGAAAGATCTCACACTGGTGAGAAGCCATATTCATGTGCTGAGTGTGGGAAATGTTTTAGACAGAAGTCACATCTTGTCAGTCATGAGAGATCTCACATGTATAAGAAGCCCTATTCATGTGCTGAGTGTGGGAAACGTTTTAGAGATAAAGGAAATCTTGTCATACATGAGAGATCTCACACGGGTGAGAAGCCCTATGCATGTGCTGAGTGTGGGAAATGTTTTGTTCAGAAATCAAACCTTGCTATCCATGAGAGATCTCACACTGGTGAGAAGCCCTATTCATGTAGTGAGTGTGGGGAATTGTTTGTATATAAAGTAGACCTTGCCATACATGAGAGATCTCACTCCGGTGAGAAGCTATATCTATGTGCTGAGTGTGGGAAATGTTTTGTACAGAAAACAAGGTTGGTCATACATGAGAGATCTCACACTGGTGAGAAGCCCTTCTCATGTGCTGAGTGTGGGAAATGTTTTAGGCAAAAATCACAACTTGTCTCACATGAGAGAACTCACACTGCCAAGAAATCGTATTCATGCGCTGAGTGTGGGAAATGTTTTGTTCAGAAATCACACCTTGTTGGACATGAGAGAACTCACACTGCCAAGAAATCATATTCGTGTGCTGAGTGTGGTAAAAGTTTTGCTCAGAAATCAAACCTTATAGTACATGAGAGATCTCACACTGGTGAGAAGCCCTTTTCATGTGCTGAGTGTGGGAAATGTTTTAACAGTAAAGCACACCTTGTCGCACATGAGAAAACTCACACTGGCGAGAAACCATATTCATGTGCTGAGTGCGGGAACCAATTTACAGCTAAAGGAAGCCTTGTCAGTCATGAGAGAACTCATACTGGTGAGAAACCATATTCATGTGCTGAGTGTGGGAAATGTTTTGGGCATAAATCACACCTTGTCTCACATCAGAAAACTCACACTGGTGAGAAACCGTATTCATGCTCGGAGTGTGGGAAATGTTTTGGAGCTAAACGAAACCTTGTCTCTCATCAGAGACTTCACACTGGTGAGAAACCATATCCGTGTGCTGAGTGTGGGAAATGTTTTGCACTTAAAGCAGACCTTGTCAAACATGAGAGAACTCACACGGGTGAGAAACCGTATTCATGCGCTGAGTGTGGGAAATGTTTTGGAGCTAAAGGAAACCTTGTCTATCATGAGAGAGTTCACACTGGCGAGAAACCATATTCATGTGCTGAGTGTGGGAAATGTTTTGCACTTAAAGCATACCTTGTCTATCATGAGAGAATTCACACTGGTGAGAAACCATATTCATGTGCTGAGTGTGGGAAAGGTTTTGCACAGAAATCAGCTCTTACCATACATGAGAGAGCTCATACTGGTGAGAAGTAAGGATCAGTGAGACAGCTTTTCCTTCAGTGAACCGGGCCTTGCCTGTTAGTGGCTGCTGCACACTGCGCTCCATATACCTGACATAGCCGGAAGTAGGGAGGATGGAGAGCAGCAGCCAATAACAGGCTTGCTCAGTTTCGCTTATCTCTCTATCATTACCGGTGAGAAGCTCTATTAATGCACTGAGTGTGGGAAATGTGATGACCTTCAGTGTTGTTTTACAATGTTTACTTTATTCTTAATAAAGTGCACATGGATGGAAGCATCTTTACACAGAATCCCGAGGACTCTTTCACACTAAGTATTAAATATCCTGAACAGAGGAGACCTGATGAGATAAACAGAAAAGGGCGCTATTCTAGTTTAGGGGACCCAGCAGGAAACCTCATAGGGAACAGTTCTCCAATCACAGCACCCTCTACAGCATAAAGCATTGTGATTGGCTGAATAGTGTGGGCATATACTACAACCAGTAAGCTAGCAGTTTGGGAGGGTGCTGTCCACCCAATCATGTTAGTGGAATTTCCCTATGAGGTCTCCTTCTGGGTCCTATAAATTAGACTAACGCCTACTAAAGTACTAACCAAGAAACACGCAGAGTCCTGCAGAGCCCAAGTAATGTCTCTCTGTACATATATACAGGAGCTAACCGTGCCTGAAGGGCGACCACCTCACACCTCCAGAAATACAACACAGAGAATGGTCATGGCCTCAACCAAGGCCGGATTTATACCTCTTCTGCCCCATGCCTAGTATGTTGGGGCTCTCCAGCTATGTGCAGCAGTGCCCCTCCTATTCCATGTGCAGCCCCCTTCTGGATGTGTAACATCCATGTACTGCAGCCCCTCCCATTCCATGTGCAGCCCCCTCTTCCATGTGTAACATCCATGTACTGCAGCCCCTCCCATTCCATGTGCAGCCCCCTCCTCCATGTGTAATATCCATGTACTGCAGTCCCTCCCATTCCATGTGCAGCCTCCTCTTCCATGTGTAACATCCATGTACTGCAGCCCCTCCCATTCCATGTGCAGCCCCCTCTACCTTGTGTAACATCCATGTACTGCAGCCCCTCCCATTCCATGTGCAGCCCCCTCTTCCATGTGTAACATCCATGTACTGCAGCCCCTCCCATTCCATGTGCAGCCCCCTCTTCCATGTGTAACATCCATGTACTGCAGCCCCTCCCATTCCATGTGCAGCCCCCTCTTTCCATGTGTAACATCCATGTACTGCAGCCCCTCCCATTCCATGTGCAACTCCCTCTTCCACGTGTAACATCCATGTACTGCAGCCCCTCCCATTCCATGTGCAGCCCCCTCTTCCATGTGTAACATCCATGTACTGCAGCCCCTCCCATTCCATGTGCAGCCCCCTCCTCCATGTGTAATATCCATGTACTGCAGTCCCTCCCATTCCATGTGCAGCCTCCTCTTCCATGTGTAACATCCATGTACTGCAGCCCCTCCCAATCCATGTGCAGCCCCCTCTACCTTGTGTAACATCCATGTACTGCAGCCCCTCCCATTCCATGTGCAGCCCCCTCTTCCATGTGTAACATCCATGTACTGCAGCCCCTCCCATTCCATGTGCAGCCCCCTCTTCCATGTGTAACATCCATGTACTGCAGCCCCTCCCATTCCATGTGCAGCCCCCTCTTTCCATGTGTAACATCCATGTACTGCAGCCCCTCCCATTCCATGTGCAACTCCCTCTTCCACGTGTAACATCCATGTACTGCAGCCCCTCTCTTTCATGTACAGCTTCCTTGGGCATCAGCTTTCCTTTTTCATGTGTTACTCCCCATTTGCATTGTTCTCTTTCATATGTAGCAACCCCTGTTTCACATCTAGGTGCCCCTCGGGCTGCAGCCACCCAAGGCCCAGGCCTTTCCAGAAATCCAACCCTGGCCTCAGCTAAATAAGAACAATGTTAGCTTATTGTAGTAATCACAACGTATACAGATGCTCTGTCTTGCACTGTGGTTATTACAATGTGGTTGCTGTATACATAGTTATTTGGGTTGTAAAAAGACATACATACATCCAGTTCACCCAGAAAATAAAGTACAACACTATCCTGCATCCTCACATATTCCTGTTGGTCCAGAGGAAGGCGAAAACCCCTTACAAGACATAGTCCAATTAGCCCCAAAAGGGAAAAAAATCCTTCTCGTCTCCAGATGGCAATCATATAAAATCCCTGGATCAACACCACAAGAATTACCGGTGCCTAGTATTCATATCCATGGCTGCCTTTCAACGCAGCATCTTTCACAGCACCTGATATACTAAATTCAACAACAAATACCCTCTTTGGGAGGGGGCAAATACTAAAACTTAACTCTTAATAAAGATTTATAAAACAACCATCTAACTGCTTTAATGTCATATATATTCTCTGTAAAAATACAACTGAACTAGGAGTACATTATAAGTTCAAGATGTGAGCAAAGTCACACCCCTATAGTTCAGTATTCTTATTAGGTAAGTTACACAGAACCCCCCACCAACAAAAAAAAACCAATTTCAATGCAGCATCTAAACCCGTCAATGCAGCATCTAAAGCCCTCCCCCTTTCAAAGCATCTAAACCCCTCCCCTTCCCTTAAATGCAGATATAAAATTTGCCATAACTACTTCCTGTGGAAATACATTTCATATTTTAATCACTCTTAGTGTAAAGAACTAAATAAATAAATGGCTTAAACTGTTTTCCTCCATGCACAGATCATGCCCCTTAGTCCTTTGCACAATCCTAGGAACAAGATTTTATATTGCCCTCTGATGAATTTCAACATGTTAATTAGATCTCCTTTAAGGTCTCTTTTCTCCAGACTAAATAAGCCCCGTGTATCTAACCTTCCTTGGTAAGTGAGACCTTCCATCCCTCTAATCCAGTTTTGTTGCTCTTCTCTGCACCTGCTCTAAAACTGCAATATCCTGAACAGGGGCAATATTATACTTGCATCCTGAGTTTTTATTTCCCTTTCAATTCATCCCAAAATTGTATTAGCTTTAGCTGCAGCTGCTTGGCATTGAATACAATTATTTAACTTGTTGTTAACAGGTGCTCCTAAGTCCCTATCCAAACTTGCTGTTCCCATCTGTATTCCGTTTACTTTGTATGTTGCTAGAACAAGGGAGGGAAAACTATGGCCCGCAGGCCGCATCCGGCCCACCAGGCTATTTCATCTGGCCTGCCGGTACAGGGCCATATTCAATACTTCCTGCACGTGAACTGTTGTTGCGGCGTCACGGATACTGGCCGCAGCTCACCTCCAGGATGCAGAAGTATGGGGGTTCCTGCAGGGCTACGGGAAAATGACCTCTGAAGATCTGCACTGGAGACTATATTTGTCTTCAGCGCAGGGCTTCGGCACCATTTTCCTATAGCCCTGCACTGCCTGTTAGCACGGGACATGTGAAGATCAGGGAGCGATGCTGGATGCCAAGAGACAGCAGGTAGATTGCTTTTATTATCATGGCATTTGGGGGCATTAGGGGACAGTATCTTAGGGCTGGGGTTGGCCGGATGGGGCATACATCAATAAAAGAACACATTAGGCAGAGTTCCCCTTTAAGGGCGGGAAATACTGCCTTATTTTTATGTGTAGTTTTGAGATAGAAATGATGCCAAATGTGTGTATTTTGTGGGAACATTGCCGCATTACGTGTATCTTGTGGGAACATTGCCACCTTACGTGTGTTTTGTGGGAAACACTTCTGCATTACATGTATTGTGTGGGAACATTGAGGTTAATTCATTAATTTGAGCAGCGCGAGTTAAAATCTCAGCACGCACGCTACAGGTGGTAGTGCTGCATAGCGGGCACTGGTAACTGACACGCGCTCCTTTTAAATAACGGCCACTCTGTTAATCCCGCCCTGAGTCCCATCGGGTCCTGTAGCTTTTTAGGATGTGATCCCCGCACTTTGAGTGGCCCAATAGTCTGCCTGTCATTTGATTATATGCTACAATAAATTAACATTGCTCTGATTCTGTTAAGCCCATCACCATTTTTATGCATTACATGTAGTAAAAAGCCTAGTTAGAACTTGGTTCACTTTTTATTTTTTTTACATTGCAAGGGTTAATAAACCAGAAGCTTTATCTATGCAAATGAGGCATGATCTACAGACCATGCAGATCGATGCAGCCATGGCTCTCCTGAAGAGTAAATAAAAAGCCAAAACACTTTCCTCTGGATGAATAAACACTCCTGACAACAAGAGAGTGGTGAGAAGATAATTATCTTGTTAGGAGCTGAATGACCCAAATTGTACATCACATTGATATAGCTGCTGTGCACTATTCAGAGTCAACATTTAACCCTATAAAGTGAAATTAAAAATGTGAGACTCCAGGAAATACCATTGTTACTACACATTCTGTACCATTCCTTATCTGCTGAGTTTATTTACACTTCAAGTTATCTGGGAAATTTGATGATGTTCATCCAATATATGTGCATTGGAATAATATATGAGAAAGAAGCATTTCCCAGGGTGTGAATCCGAAGGTTTGGCCTACCACAAGGTCAAAGAATATTATAAAACGTCAGCTGAATAAGGTAGAGGTATCTGTGAGGATTTTGTTTAGTGTATAACTGAGTGGCTCTGATTATTAGCCTTGGTAAGATTGGATAAAGGCTGACTTACACTTTCATAATTATTTTTATGTTCTATTTTACTTTGAAATGTTACTAGATGTGAATGCTAGAGGTATTTTTGTATACACTTTGTATACAATAATACATTATTTTCATATTTACTGAATGGAATTGTTATTTTCATTTTATAAAGGAATATCATCAATTCAGTTCTTGTCTGTATGGTAGAGTTTGCTCCATAGAAATGATACTTTGAACAAGTTGCTGTATGTTTTGCAGATGTCACTGTTGGGTTCCGCAGGTGTTGTTTAGGAGGTTAGACTCTGCTATCTCCAGCTTCTTGTTGGTTGGCAATGTATTGAGATTGGTGCTGTCTACTCTTAGGTTGCCTGTATCCCAGGCTGGCTTTACACCTGAGAGGTTATCATGTCTTCTGAGTCAGGAGTCAGTTATCTCTACTCCTCTTGTTGCATCCCACTGCATCATGGGAGATGAATATTCAATTATGTCCATGACATTGTATTTTAGAATTAGAAATAGCAGCCACTCTAGGGTATTCCTGAAAAACTGAGCACTTACCTGTCAAAACATGTAAAACAATGTATCAGCCACACTATTTAAAGAGACTCTGTAACAATAAAAACCTCCCCTGGGGGGTACTCGCCTCGGGTGGGGGAAGCCTCCGGATCCTAATGAGGCTTCCCACGCCGTCCTCTGTCCCACGGGGGTCTCGCTGCAGCCCTCCGAACAGCCGGCGACAGAGCCAACTGTAGCTTCAATATTTACCTTTGCTGGCTCCAGCGGGGGCGCTGTGGCTGCTTTTGGCACGGAAATAGACGGAAATACCCGATCTCCGTCGGGTCCGCTCTACTGCACAGGCGCCGGAATCTTGCGCCTGCGCAGTAGAGCAGACCCGACGGCGATCGGGTATTTCCGAATACTTCGGAGCCGACAGCCGTCAGAGCGCCTGCGCAGGAGCCAGGAAGGTAAATATTACGTCACCGCTGCACGGAGGGCTGCAGCGAGACCCCTGAGGGACGGAGGACGGCGTGGGAAGCCTCATTAGGATCCTGAGGCTTCCCCCACCCGAGGTGAGTACCCCCCAGGGGACGTTTTGTCGTTACAGTTCCTCTTTAAAGTGGACCCAAATTAAAAATACAAGGTTTCAGAAATAAAATCTATTTTCTAAATTATAATGGCAGCTTTTTTTTAGCTGCATAATGACAAATATAAAATATTTTACATTTATTGGAGGAACCCCTCCCTTCCTTTCAAATTGCCGGGACAAAATCCGGCAAACTGGTGAAGTAGGTGGTGTCTGGCAATGGAGGAATTGCTAATGGCTGCCCCCAGTATAATCCTAGTTATGAAAAGAGAAGGGTGAAAAGCATGCACTGAAATGCTCATAGGCTTAAAGGAGTGTTTATTTATCTTTGTATGTGTCAGAGTGGTACAACTAAATATTTTTAATAAAAAAAAAAATGTTTGGTTTGGGTCCACTTTAAGGTAAAAAAAATTAAGCAGTTACCTGCTTGACTTTCAGCCTCTGTATTACACAACGGCCAAAAAATTGGCAATTACCTACTGAATAAATATTTGACTTTCAGCCTCTGTGTAACACAGAGACCAGGGCGACATGAGGCCTGGAGTAACTGGAATGTACCAGAGTAATAATGGGTAAAAATCCAATTAAATTAGGACCTTATTACACATCAGTGCTGTAACCCTCTAGTATCCATGACTAAATTATTTTTACAAATGTCCAGTAATCCACACTGCTGTGTGCCAGGTGACTTTGCTTTTCTGTCACGATCTCTCCTGCTGCACTGAATGTCCTTTCTGACAGGGAAGTTGAGACGGGGCAAGCCAACAGCTCCATGGCAAATTGCCACAGCTCTGGCCACAGGTCAAGCCTACACACCCAGAAGTCCAGAGGCTCCTCAGTCCTCAGACTGTTTACAGTGATCATTAATAGTGCTGCTCATACCAAGGAGCTATGAGTACGTAGCTTCTCGGAAATTAAATTGAAATTATCCAGCGCTGACCACGGGAGAGAAGGGGTTAACTTACCCATGCTGCCTCCTGGATCTGATGCGCTTCACTTGCATTCCACATCACTCCCACTCTTTTTCCTTCTGGGTAGAAGGAGGAAACGTGGGAGTAACGTGGAGTTTGATGTGGAACGCAAGTGGAGCTTTTTAGATCCAGGAAGCATGGTTAAGTTAACCCCCATCTACCGTGGTCATCGCTGGCTAATTTAAATTTCGATACTGAGTAGCTACATACTAGTAGCTACTTGGTATGAGCAGCACTAAACATTAACCCAAGGTAGTCGGATACCTGTTGGTCGAGGCGTTCCCTGAGGATGGATCCAGAGGCACTCTGTTGAGGCTTTGTGCAGAAGAAGGATCTCATATCGGACATGATCGCTACCTCACCTTTAGCATGAAATCCTCCTGAAGGCAGGGGACTGTTACTGGCACATCTTTAGCTTGTAATTTTTTTTCCTGTGCTACCACCAATTTGAAAGAGTGGAATACAACATCTATATCAGCTTGTTGTGGAAGTGCTGCATTTTAGCCACCCTCGTTGAGGCTGGTAGCATGTCCATCTGTTTGTACCAAATGTCTAATAAAGTTGAACAGGACAGGTCTGTGTTCCTTGGTGATTTGATATGGGGGTAGTGATGATCGGAAACAGCAAATTCCGTTCCGCCGGAATTCGTGGATTCCGCCAGCGCTTAATTCCATCGCTATGAAAATTACACCGGATTTTTGCAAAATTCCGCGGAATTCCGGATTCCGGCGGAAAAATTAAAGTAATCGCAAATGGAACCTTGTTTATGCTAAATGGTAGCCCATAGAGCCTGTTGACTATTCCCTTAGGGCTCTTTCACACTAGAGGCTGCGGTAGAAAAGGCTGAAACTCAGCCTTTTGCTTAACGCCAATACATAGCGTTTTCAAAGTGTTCTACAGCTCATATGAAAACGTCCTTTTTTTTTTTTTCTTCTATAAAAATAAGTGAACAAGTCAGCTATAAAACGTTTTGAAAACGCTGAAGTTGGCGGTTTCCATTGACCATCATTGAAACGCCAACAGCCAACTTCGGCTGTAAACAGCCCTGAAAAAGCTCCTGGGAGCGTTGAAACGCAACGCTCCAAAACGCCGGGTTAGATGTGAAAGGTAAGATGAAAGTCTATGGACTTTCATTTTACCTTGGAAAACGCCAACTTCGGCTGTGGCGTTAAAACGCCGAAAAAGTCCTCTGGTGTGAAAGGGCCCTTAGTCCTTTTTCTCCTTCCTCCCTCCTCACCTCCCCCTCCTCCCTCTCCCTTCCTCCCCTCCCTCCTTCCTCCCCTCCCTCCTTCCTCCCCTCCCTCCTCCCTATCTTCCTCCCATCCTTCCTTCCTCCCTCCTTCCCTCCTCCCCTTCCTCCTCCCTTCCTTCCTCCCCCCTCCCCTCCTCCCTCCTCCTCAGAAGACTCTGAATATGATTGATCATGCCTAATGAGCACCCATTGCCTCAGGTAAAAATAACTCATGTCCCCAGAGACTGTCCTAGAAGCCAGCGCATACAGGTACTCATTAACTTCACATTGCTGCTGTTACAGCCAATCCAACATCAGCAAAGTCAAATTCCATCTGGTGGGGCTGTCACCAATAAGGAGTCTGACTGGCATTTTTTTTTTACCACCACTGAAGCTCAGCAAGGCAAGCCATGGCCCTGGCCGTGTAGGATTGGTGGAAATGTCCAGCACTTTCATGGCCTGCTTCAAGATGTCTTGGAGTCTGGGTACTTGTTCGAGAAATGTTGCACAATCAGATTTAAGACATGTGCCATGCACGGCACAATTCAAGTCAGCCACTTTTTAATGCAGTCAACAGATTGGTACCATTGTCGTACACGACTTTACCAATAATGAGGCTGTGTGGAGTCAGCCACTCATGGGACGTGTCTGCAGAGTGGACAGCAGTGCAGATCCGGGGAGGCTCTTTGCTTCCCTGCACAACATCCACAACACAGTATGAGACCACCATACCTGCATAGTGGGACAGACTGGGGAGCTTGGGGGTCACAGTGAAAGTGTGCAGTGAAAGAGGACTCTGCTGAGGAAGAGACTGCAGAGGAACGACGAGGAGTAAGAGAAATAGGTGTGTTGCTGCAAGACATGGCGGTGCCACAGATTCTACTCGAAAGCCAAGAGTACTTCATTCCCCACTGACAACACATTTATCCTGTGGGCAATAAAGGTTATGTGCCTACACTGTCCATGTTTTGAAAACCAGTTATCTGTGGTCAGATGGACCTTAACCCTGACACTGTGTGCCAAAGATTGGTTGACCTGCCGTAGCACATGCCGGTACAGGTCCGAGATGCCTGTCTGGGAAATATTTCATCTTCCTGGTACCTTCCACTGTGGTGCACCAATGCCTACAAATCTGAGGGATGGAAAGTTGACTCTGTGGCAATGAACATAAAGTGGATTGGAGGACAACTGGGAACGAGGGAGGGGAAGAGGCAGAAGGAGGAACACAAGGATGCTGGCTTGCGCTTTGAGTGCTTCTAAATCTAATCTAAACTGAGAAGGATATGGATTTTTCCTTTGAAAGATAAAACCAGTTGCCTGACTCTCCTGCTGATACTGTATCTCTAATGCTTTTAGCCACAGCCCCTCAGCAAGCATGCAGATCAGGTGCTTTGACTAAAGTCAGACTAGATTACCTGCATGCTTGTTTCAGGTGTGATTCAGCCACTACTGAAGCCAAAGAGATCAGCAGGACTGCCAGGCAACTGGTATTGTTTAAAAAGAAACATCCATATCCCTCTCAGTTAAGGTTCCCTTTAAGGGCTCCATGCCACAGGGCCTTGTGGTGGGACTCCAGGTGCTTTGTCAGCATAGTCGTTTCTATAGTTGTGCTGGTCTTCTCACGACTAAATTTCTCTTGACACAGGATGCAGATGGCATCAGTCTTGTCAGCAGCAGCAGAAACAGAAATATTCCCAAACTAAAGAGCCATGTTGAGTACTGATTAAACTGACTGGGCACGCTGGCTGGCTAACCCCTGGTGATATCATCACACCCTGTTGTCTGCCTCCTCTCCCCTGTGACCTCTGCCTGCTTCCTAACCTTTTCCTCTCTCTGTGAGTCTTAGTCTCTCCCTCTGAACTCTCCTCCTCATGTTCCTCTCTTGTGGGCACCCATGAGCCATCCATCACCACATCATCATCACCCTCATCATTGCTTACAGCTTCAAGCTCACAGTAGGCTGCAGCAGCAGGGACATTACACCTTGTGGTGACCTGGGGACTTGTCTGAGTGTCTGTCTTGCTCCTCTCCTTCATTTGATGGCAAGAACACTTGTGCATCTGGTCCGTCAATGCCTGTGGAAATAGCTCCTCTGAGCAATCTGATTCATTTGGAGGGGTTGCTGTGGTGGTGGAGGTGGTGTTGTGGTTGACCACAGCAGATGAGGATGTGAAAGTTGCAAGAACAATAGTAGCAGAACAGGTAGAAGAGGTGCAGGAATGTTGGCAATAGAAGAGGTGGGAAACTGAGTGAGCCAGTCAACCACCTCTTCTGCATTCTGAAAAGGACTACTGAGAGGTTCCTAACGGGTGCACTACAAGGAGCAGAACATCTAGGAAGCAGCTACACAGCACAATATGACAAATACAGCCTAAAATACAGCCTATCCACTCAGGATGAGTCCTCAAAAGGACTATTGGTGGTGTCTAGCTGGTTTACTACAAGAAGCAGCGCACCTGGTGATCAGGCTGTCCTCCTGCCCCACCTTTCTTCAGGGTGAAGGGTCTAAGAATGGCCCTATGGGAAAGTATAGGGTGGGCACCAATGGCCCGTACTGTTCGATGCTAAGGTGAGCTGGCGAGCGTCAGAAGTTTATCTGCAGGTGTTTATGTATTAAGTTTTATGTCAAATTACAGGTGGTTACTTGCCAATGTGGACATGTTATCAGTATATAAGAAAGTAGACAGCAAATAAATTTCTTAGGTGAAATCTTGAACGGACCCTGTGTCTATTGTGTCATTATTTCAACCCCCCCCCCTCCGGTACGGAGATCATCATCAAGGATCTACCAACAGACTGTTTCCTGAGGCCAGAAAGAACCTATTACTTTTTTTTTGGGGGGGGGGGGGGTTTGGAGGAGGAGGTGAATGGGGTTAATTTGTAGCTGGTGTGTGAAGGGGGTAAGGATGACATCCATGGCTTGGCTCTTCTGGTTCAGCCACATGCAGGATGGATTGATTTGGAAAACTTGAAATTACCCTCTCTTTTGACACACCCTTCTGACATCATCCCCCACTGCTCTCCAGTGACCATATATAAACCACTTTAAATATGTATATACTTATGATGATGATCTATATGTCTGTATAATTTTCTGTCACCCCCCCCCCCTCCCATTGGCCACACATGCAGTGTTGCATGCCTGTTAAGCGTGATGGCGTGTGCAGTGACATGGTACGTGCAATGGCCAGAGAGATTGAGCATGCACTCCTGCCCCTCACTGTGTAGCACTCACCACCAGCTAGCAATGTTAATAACAGACAACTGAGTGCAGGTGATGCCACAACAGAGGCAGCAGTTTAGTCTCTGATTTGCTTGTCATGATCACGTACTAAATCTAGATGTGATCACAGCAAAACAAAGCTTTGCAAATCTATTAGCTGATCAAACAAATATCATGCTTCTCCATGAGATCTCCTAGACTTGACCATTACTAGAGCAGTTAGCCTATCAACTAGTGTTGTCCGGATCATGAACGATTCGGATCTTTGATCCGGATCTTTTTTGTGAGCCGAATCATCCGGATCATCACATTGGGCTCTATTCTCAAAGAGCCAAAAGTACCGCAAAATTTTACCGCTAAATTCCCGCCAGCGGTAAACTCCGCATTTTTTCAGCATTCACTAACATTTTCCGCATGTTTGCCGCATGCGGGAAAAAAAGATGCGGAAACAGCCATTATTCATGCGGGAATCATGCGGTAAAAAGGTCGCATGAAAAAGTGTTTAAAAAAAAAAAAAGTTAAAGTCCAGCAAGCACAGCCCTTAAGCCTCCAGACTTCATTAAAGTCAATGGGATGCGGAATATATTACCTACTACTTGTAGGTGATAAAAAATCGGTAATTAATGACGAAATGATGCGCCTGAACATTTTTGAGAATTGATCTTTTATTGCGGAAAATACCGACTTTTGCGGAAAGTTTTCCGCATGAATCCCGCACTTTTATCACACTTTTTCCGCATGCGGGAAAAACATGCGGAGAATTTAGAGAATGCAAACTTGACGTTATTTTGGGTGCAAACTTCCCGCATGTACTTTACCGCATGCGGGAAGTCTTTGAGAATAGAGCCCAATGAGTGATTCGGATCACAGTGGAAGAAACAGGAACTACAGCTTCTGCTGAGCTGCTAAGAGTTAAGGTGGCCATACACTGGCCCGATACCCTGCCGTTTCGACAGCAGATTCGATCCTGGGATCGAATCTGCTGCCAATCGTTCGCGCTAAACGCACCCGCCGATCCGATTTCCTCCCGAAATCGGATCGGTCCGTCGATCGCGCCGTGCGGGAAATTACCCTCGATCGCCCGCGGGTAGGGTGCGCGTCGCTGGCGGCGGCCGATCCGATCAGGTATACATTACCTGAAGCTGGCTCCCGGGCGTCTTCTCCGTGCTGTACCGCTCTGTTCCGGCTCCATCCCGGCGCTTCCTGTGTCACTGCAGTGACCAGGAAGTTCAAATAGAGGGCGCTCTATTTGAACTTCCTGGTCACGGAGTGAATCAGGAAGCGCTGGGATGGAGCCGGAACAGAGCGGTGCGGTGCAGCGTGGAGAAGACGCCCGGGAGCCAGCTTCAGGTAATGTATACGGGTTGGGCACAGGCGGCAGGAGCAGCTCAACAGATTGTGATCGGTTTCAGGCTGAAATCGATTCACAATCTGTTTGCAGTAAAGGCAGCCATACGATCCCTCTCTGATCAGATTCGATCAGATAGGGATCTGTCAGCTGGTCGATCTAATGGCAAATCGACCAGTGTATGGCAACCTTAGGGACCTCGGGAGTAAGAGAAGCAACTCCTCCCAGCTCACTGAGGGTGAGGGATCAGGTTACAGCAGCATACGCAGTAGAGGCAGCTCTTTGGTTACAAAGTTAAAGGGACACTTAAGTGAAAATAAAAAAAAAGATTTTTACTCACCTGGGGCTTCCCTCAGCCCCCTGCAGCTGTCCGGTGCCCTCGCATCCTCACTCTGATCCTCCTGTCCCCACCGGCAGCTACTTCCGGTTTCGGTGACAGCCGCTGACAGGCTGGGAAACACGAGTGATTCTTCGCATTCCCAGCCACAATAGCACCCTCTATACTGTTATTGCGGCAAGGCTGTCGCCAAAACCAGAAGTAGCCGCCGGCGGGGACAGGAGGATCGGAGCGAGGCTGCCAGAGCCCCGGAAAGCTGCAGGGGGCTGAGGGAAGCCCAGGTGAGTGAAAATCATTTTTTTTATTTTCACTTAAGTGTCCCTTTAATAACTCCTGGTCTCACACGCCCACTATCACTGCTGGCCATGTCACAGCCACTATCACTGAGGCTGCCATATGTATTTGCTTGTAAACAATACCAGTTGCCTGGCAGCCCTGCTGACCCTGTATCTAATACTTTTAGTCATAGACCCTGAACAAGCATGCAGCAGATCAGGTACTCTGACTCTAATTTTACTGAATTTGCCATATGCTTGTTCCTGGGAGAGGGGACATGGGTGCCACTGCCAGATATGTGTAGAACACACGTACTGGCTGCAATGTGCTGCTGATTTTAGGTTGTCTGTTCCGTAGTTGTGAACAAATGGGAAACTTTTGGCTCAGAAGCACACCTCAGTAACTCTGCAGACAGCGTGCTGGGCTAGAATAACAGGGCAGTGCAATATGATCCTCCTGCAGTCGGCTCTAAACGGCTGCACTTCACTTCTCCCTACATTTATGATGAGTGTTAGAGGTGAGAAAAGGGGAATGCTTTCTTTCACTGTGAGACGTTTGCATTCAGAGTATACAGATGCACATATAGGTGAACTATATTTAAAGCATATGATTGCAACATGTGGGTAATGTGTGCAAAAAACATTTCTGCTCTCTGCTCACCCCTCTTCGTCCACCTCCTCCCTTCTCTGTTCACTCCCTGCCCTTCTCTGTCCACCATCCCCGCTTCTCTGTCTGTCCATCCACCCCCCCTCCGCTTCTCTGTCCACTGCAGGGAAAGTCCTGTCCTGCTAGTCATTTCACCCGAAATGCTTCCCTAGTAAAATGATTCGAGATTCGGATCAAAGATCCGGATGTTTTCAATGATCCGATTCGAATCATCCGAATCATTGAAAAGAACCGGACTTCCCATCTACTTCCCAGGACACTTAGAGGAAAATGATCAGAAAGGCAGGAAGTGATGTAACCCATAGACAGGACGTGATGTAACACCAGGAAGAGAAGTTGCAGGAAGTGAAGAAAACATATTGCTGGAAGAGGTAATTGTGTGATTCTTGTTATATATTGAGCAGAGCAGAGGTTGGGTTGGAGATACTTTGCTACAGAGGAGGCCATAGTACACCTGGCACTATCCTGATCACCCCCTTGAAGTAATTTCGAGACTTTTATATAACTGTTGTGTTTGCCAGTTTCTAGCTCTCCTTCCCCTTACATGTGCCATGGATTATGGTTGTTATCTCACCTTACTATTAATAATTATTCAGCTCAGTCACATCATAGAGCCAAAACATCATACCCACCAGCACCCAGTATAGCCATGCTTCCTCTGTACACCCTTCCCCCAGCATTGCCATTATCCTTCAGTATGTAATCTTTTAATGTCTCCCACTCTAATAATGCAATTTCTTTCCAAGTAGACAAGACAAGACAAGACAAATAACATTTATATTGCGCTTTTCTCCTTTCAGACTCAAAGCGCCAGAGCAGAGCAGCAGCCACTAGGGCGCGCTCTATTGGCAGTAGCAGTGTAAGGGAGACTTGCCAAAGGTCTCCTACTGAATTAGTGCTGGCTTACTGAACAGGCAGAGCCGAGATTCGAACCCTGGTCTCCTGTGTCAGAGGCAAAGCCCATAACCATTACACCATCAGCCAACTGTTGCCATTATCCTCCGGTATCTAATGCCATTTCTTCCGTAGTATTGCCATGTCCCCCCAGCATTGCCATTATCTTCCAGTATGTAATCTTCCCCACCCCAGTAATACCATTGCTTCCCCAGCATTGCCATTTTTCTCCCAGCCATATCCACACTCCAGTATTGGTCCTCTTCCCCATTTCCATCCAGAGTAGTAAAAGGAAGGATTTACATTGGTTTATAGCTACCTGTCACAGTGTGCTCCAGTCCTCTGCTCCCATTAGCATCAGTCTCTGCCTCTTCTCTCATCATATCCTCATCCATCTACCACTACCAGCACTGCTGTGACATCACAGGAATGGACAGGACTGTAGCATGCTTTCCTGCAATACTCTGCATGGCCCTGCCACTCACAAGTGACAGCAATGGGGAGTGCTGGGGGAGGTGGGTTCTGTATTGGTTGTTTTCCCACTGACAACTGTACAACCTAGATTATCCTCCCCTTATTATATATCAAAATGCAGGAGCATCCTGTACAGATCACATGACCACATCACTGAGAATGGACAAGGACCAGAGTCACATGACTGAGAGGATATTCAGTCTCACCCTGGAGATCATCTATCTGCTAAATGGAGAGGTGAGAAGGATTCTGGGAGGTCATATGACATACAATAGTAACTCTTATCTCTGTTAATAAAACACACACCTGACTAGAGCGGTGAGGAGGATTCTGGGAGATCATTGTGTGTCTTTTGATATAGAGTTTTTCTCCATTGAAGTATGGTGATTATGTGACCATCATGGTGCCAAAACCTCACTCCCTTATATCTGAGAGACACTGCAAGCAGAAGATTCTGGAAGTCACCAGGAAGATGATGGAGCTGCTGACAGGAGAGGTGAGCAGTGCTGGCAATTATGGGGCATTGTTCAGTAACAACAAGGGGTATTTCTGAATGGTGACTGTATCATTATGTTTGTCAGGATGTCCCTGTCTGTTTCTCCATGCAGGAGTGGCAGCATAAAGGACACAAGGACCTCTACAAGGACGCCATGATGGGGAATCAGCCGGACCTCACATCACAGGGTAAGAGGAGACTTTCATTTCTTGTAAAGAAGAGAGCAGTACGGAGGCTCCATCTAGATCCCCCATCATCTGATAATCACATAAAGACAATGGGCCTGATGTGCTATGAAATGGTAAAGTGTCCATGCTGCAAATTTACTATTACTAACGCAGAGGGAGCACCATTTGCTAACCCATTAGTGCCATGCATTGCTATGGTAACACGCATGGTGCTAATGAGTAAATGGGTGGTACTCCCCTGACATTAGTAACGGTAAAACTGCCATGCACAGGCAGCCTGTTACTGTTGTTTAGTGCATAACACCCATTTTTTATCAGTCATTATGTGTGTGTTTCCTACAGATGGATCCAATAACAGAAACCCACTCGAGAGATGTACAGGTCCTCTTTATTCCCATGATTGTCTACAGGAAGGTCCCACCATCCCCCACTGTTATCAGGCAAGTGGGGCTAAGGCTAGGTTCACACTAACCTTAAAAGCTCACTGATCCAGTGGGGTGAAAGCGCATGTGTTATACTTGCAACAGAGCGGGGCTACAGATGCTCACAGAACCAGTGCAATCCTGCCCATTCCCTCTAGGCTGTGTACCCTCCATTCTACAACTACTCACCTGTCTGCTGTGTCTTCTCTGCCACCATTCAAGCCCCCCACCTGCTGACTGTTGCGGCGCTCAGGGACAAGCAACTGGTATTGGAATGCCGGCAGAACTATAGGACTATTATTGGATTTCAGAAAAAACAATAAGAATCCTCCATAGCACAAGGGAGGATTCTCATTGGTTTAGTGATTGAATAATGAGAGTTCTCTATTGCTAAGTAGGAAGAATCCCATCGCTGTATCCCTATGTTTCAGCCCAGCGATGGTGTCAGCATGCAAAGGACTGGAATTTCCAGAGTGGAAGGGTGGTGGTGGGCTGGAGGCACAGCGGTGAGTAGTGTGAACACTTATGGGACGCTGTGGTGGAGCGTATCTGTTTAGGATATGGCATGAAATAAACCATTGTGCATCCGGCCTATGAACTCGGCCGAAGTGTCCCCAGAGACTCCAAACTGTGTGACATTCTTTTCCTCTAGTCTGTACATGCTGTTATCTGCATTTAAGTTTTAAAGGATACATTAGTCCTAATTAAATTCTAAAAATGACGCCCTGTGTGTTGGGAGCTGCGCATAGGCTTACCGCTCCTCCCGTGGCCCAGCATCTGCCTCCATTCACCTGCTATTGCTGCCAGTTGTCCAGGTCCTGGTCAGAGAGGTCGGCACCCTTTCACCCAACATACTGTGCTGTGCATGTGCAGTATGTCCTCTTGAGCAGCTTGTGATCATGCTGAATACGTCATCACACGTGCGTGCGGACAGCACACTGGGTTCCCGGCAAGCGTGGTCACAAGCCGCCCAAGAGGACATACTGCACATGCACAGCACACTGGGTTCCCGGCAAGCGCAGTCACAGGCCGCCCAAGAGGACATACTGCACATGCACAACACTGTATGTCTGGGTGTAAGGGCGCGACCACTCTGACAAGGGCCTGGACAACAGCAGCAAAAGTGGGTGAATGGAGGCAGACGCCGGGCCACAGGAGCGGTGGTTAGCCTATGCGCACCTCCCCACACACACACTGGGTGTCATTTTTAGAATTTAATTTAGAATTTAGGTATCATTTCAATTCTCTCTTTCTTTTTGTGCACTTAGGTTGGAGAACTGGTATATGGAAGTGCTGTGGATAAAGAGGAAGAAGAGACATATGCGAGGAAAGATCAGCAGTCTATGGAGGAGGGTGACATGATGAGGGCAATTAAAGAGGAAGAAGAAGAGACACATGTGAGGAGTGATCAGCTGTGTATGGAGGAGGGTAACATGATGAGGACATTTAATAAGGAAGAACATTCATATGCGAGGAATGATCAGCAATATATGGAGAAGGGTGACATGATTAGGACAAGTAAAGAGGAAGAAGAGACGTATGTGAGGAGTAATCAGCAGGCTATGGAGGAAGCTGACATGATGAGGACAATGAAAGAGGAAGAAGAAGAGACGTATGTGAGGAGTGATCAACAGACTAGTGAGGAGGGTGATGTAATTAGGACAATTAAAGAGGAAGAACAAGATAAATATTTAAGGAGTGATCAGCAGTGTATGGAGGGGGTTGACATGATGAGGACAATTAAAGAGGAGGAAGAAGAAGAGATGTATGTGAGGAGTGATCAGCAATATATGGAGAAAAGTGACATGATTAGGACAAGTAAAGAGGAAGAAGAAGAGACGTATGTGAGGAGTGATCAGCAGGCTATGGAGGAGGGTGACGTGATGAGGACAATTAAAGAGGAAGAAGAAGAGACGTATGTGAGGAGTGATCAACAGACTATGGAGGAGGGTGACATGATTAGGACAAGTAAAGAGGTAGAAGAAGAGACATATGCGAGGAGTGATAAGAAGTCTATGGAGGAGGATGATGTGATGATAATTCAAGAGGAAGAAGAAAAGACGTATGTGAGGAGTGATCAGCGGTGTATAGAGGAGGGTGGCCTAATAAGGACAATTAAAGAGGAAGAACAAGAGAAATATTTGAGGAGTGATCAGCAGTGTATGGAAGGGGATGACATGATGAAGACAATTAAAGCGGAAGAAGAAGAGATGGATGTGAGGAGTGATCAGCAGTCTATGGAGGAAGGTGACATGATTAGGACAAATAAAGAGGAGGACACTGTTACAGAGGGCAGAACAGGTGAGTGATCAGCAAGCAATAAAGGGAACCTGAAGCAAGAAGTATATGGAGACTGCCATATTTATTTCCTTTTAAACAATACTAGTTTCCTGGCAGCCCTGCTGATCTATATGGCAAATCTTGTTAGATTTTACAAAAATGTCAGAAACGCCTTATCTGCTGCATGCTTGTTCAGGGTCTATTGCTAAAAGTAGAGGCAGAGGATCAGCAGGACAGCCAAGCAACTGTTATTGCTTAAAGGTAAGAAAATTGTATTTATAGTTGTTGCTCTTTAAATTATCTTTAAAACAGGCTGCAAGATATAAAAGAGGTTAAGCCCTCCACCCCTACGTAAGAAAGTTATATATAAAAACAATACCTGCGCCAAAAAACAGTAAAATACCGTAATTCTTTTTTTAAGAACCAATCTGAATAAATTGAATTAAAATTCACCTAATAGATGCTACTAAAGGAAGAATGACACCTTAATGTTGGATAAAATCATATCAATACTCCCACCAGTACACTCCTGTATGATTCCACACTCTGGCGTTTTCTATCTACCTATATTGCTCTATCAGGGTGTCCACTTGAAAAGTTCTCATTAATAGATCACAATCCTCTTGTCAAAATATCTCCTGTTTCTTCAGCTGTATGCTCTGCAGAACGTGTCACTTTTCACAGTCACTATTATCCACTGTATTCAGTAAAACTTGCAATAGTAAAAAATATTTTTGGTACTTGCAGAGGTGTATTTCACCGAAGTTCCTTATACGTAATGGTCCAGGAGAGGGGAGAGAATATCAGAGTTTCCGTAGCTTGCGGGCATCGGGATTCCTCTAATCCTCCAACGGTAATGAGTCTCGGCCGAAGACTCACCCGGGTGTTCTTACGGCTTAAGCTTCCGCCGTTTTCCACAGTCCGGACCCAAACAGATTGACAAACTTCCGGCGTACTCTACCGGACGTTTCAGGTGACGTCACCACTCACAAAAGCCAATCAGCCGACATGTTTCGGTAGGCACGCCTACCTTCCTCAGCCCTGGTGACGTCACCTGAAACGTCCGGTAGAGTACGGCGGAAGTTTGTCAATCAGCCGACATGTTTCGGTAGGCACGCCTACCTTCCTCAGGGCTGAAGAAGGTAGGCGTGCCTACCGAAACATGTCGGCTGATTGGCTTTTGTGAGTGGTGACGTCACCTGAAACGTCCGGTAGAGTACGGCGGAAGTTTGTCAATCTGTTTGGGTCCGGACTGTGGAAAACGGCGGAAGCTTAAGCCGTAAGAACACCCGGGTGAGTCTTCGGCCGAGACTCATTACCGTTGGAGGATTAGAGGAATCCCGATGCCCGCAAGCTACGGAAACTCTAATATTCTCTCCCCTCTCCTGGACCATTACGTATAAGGAACTTCGGTGAAATACACCTCCGCAAGTACCAAAAATATTTTTTACTATTGCAAGTTTTACTGAATACAGTGGATAATAGTGACTGTGAAAAGAGACACGTTCTGCAGAGCATACAGCTGAAGAAACAGGAGATATTTTGACAAGAGGATTGTGATCTATTAATGAGAACTTTTCAAGTGGACACCCTGATAGAGCAATATAGGTAGATAGAAAACGCCAGAGTGTGGAATCATACAGGAGTGTACTGGTGGGAGTATTGATATGATTTTATCCAACATTAAGGTGTCATGCTTCCTTTAGTAGCATCTATTAGGTGAATTTTAATTCAATTTATTCAGATTGGTTCTTAAATAAAGAATTACGGTATTTTACTGTTTTTTGGCGCAGGTATTGTTTTTATATGTTATTGCTTAAAGGCAGTGATCTGCAAACTTGGCTCTCCAGCTGTTAAGGAACTACAAGTCCCACAATGCATTGCAGGAGTCTGACAGCCACAGTCAAAATTCATAAAGACAAATGCATTGTGGGACTTTTAGTTCCTTAACCATTTCAGCCCGCGGGGATTTTTCGCCTTATGCATCAGAGCAATTTTCACCTCCCATTCATTCGCTAATAACTTTATCACTACTTATCACAATTTATTGATCTATATCTTGTTTTTTCCGCCACTAATTAGGCTTTCTGTGGGTGGTACATTTTGCTAAGAGCCACTTTACCGTAAATGCATTTTAACAAGATTAATAAGAAAAAATTGGAAAAAATTCATTATTTCTCAGTTTTCGGCCATTATAGCTTTAAAATAATCCACGCTACCATAATTAAAACCTATGTATTTTATTTGCCCGTATGTCTCGATTATTATACCATTTAAATTTTGTCCCTATCACAATGTATGGCGCCAATATTTTATTTGTAAATAAAGGTGCATCGTTTCCGTTTTGCGTCCATCACTATTTACAAGCTTATAATTTTAAAAATGTTTGTAGTATACCCCCTTCAAATGCATATTTTAAAAGTTCAGACCCTTAGGTAACTATTTATGTCTTTTTTTTTTTTTTTTTCTAATTGTAATTTTTTTTTTTTTACTATTAAAACTTTTATTTGGGTAATATTTTGGTGTGGGACATAAACTGTTAATTTTTAATGTTGCTAGCTGTGTAAATAGTAATGTAAAAAATGTGTAGCTGTAGTTTTACTATTTGGCCACAAGATGGCCACCTTCGTTTTTTGTTTCCCTCCTTGTACTTCTCTCTAAGCGGAAGTACAAGGGGGATGCGGAAATCTCTCCGGGCAGAAGAGCCGGAGCCTCACAGGTGAGCGCTTCGGTTTTTCTGCGGGGGAAAGGGATCGGTGATCGGGAACCATGTTCCCTTTCACTGATCCCAGGGCTACCGGGCGGCACAGCGGGGATGCGGGGTGCGATCGCGGGCGGGAGCGCGCCCAAGCGCGGGAGCGCTGCAGAGCTGCCACCCGGACGTGAGCTTCATGTCCGGGCGGCGGAAATGGTTAACAGCTAGAGAGCCAAATTTGCAGATCACTGGCTTAAAGGGCAAATGAAGAGAAAGGAATATGGAGACTGCCATATTTAATTCCTTTTAAGCAATACTGGTTGCCTGGCAGGCCTGCTGATCCTCTTCCTCCAATACTTTAAAGCCCTGTCTACATGATACAATTTTTTGTGCGATTCTATTTTCGATCTGATTAAATCCGACATGTCCAATCGGTATTCGATTTGATTCGATCAGTAGTGTAATCGATTCACCATTGTTTTGCAATGACATTCACATCGAATCCCGATCAGACATGTTGGATTTAATTGGATGGAAAATAGAATCGCGATCGAATCACACAAAAATGTGTTTCGTGTAGATGGGGCTTTAGTAAAAGACCCTAAACAAGCAGCAGATCAGGAGTTTCTGACATTATTGTCAGATCTGACAGGATTAGCTGCATGCTGGTTTCTGGTGTGACTCCGACACTGCTAAAGCCAACAAGATCAGTAGGGCTGCCAGGCAACTAGTATTCTTTAAAAGGAAATAAATACGGCAGCCTCCATATCCCCCTCACTTCAGTTGCCCTTTAAAGGGAACCCGAGGTGAGAGGGATATGGAGGCTGCCATATTTATTTCCATGTAAATAATGCCAGTTGCCTGCCGGCCCATTTGATCTTCTGGCATAAGTAGTGTGTAAGTAGTCAAAACCCTGGAACAAGCATATGTGTAATCCAGTAAAACCTGAGTCAGCTGAGTCAGAGTACCTGATCTATTGCATGCCTGTTCAGGGTCTATTGCTAAAAGTATTAGAGACACAGGATCTGAAAGGGGGACAAGGCAACTAGTGCAGATTAAAAGAAATAAATATGGCAGCCTCCATATCCCTCTCACTTCAGGTGTCCTTTACATGTAGAATAAATGTTTATCTGTATTGTTGTTATGTGTCACTGCTTGCATAGTGGCCATATTAGGGGCTATGCTAGGTACTCATACAGAAGCAGTACAGACACCCTGATGGATTTGAAGTGCTTTGTTCTGTTTTGTGGAGAGGGGAGATTGTGGATGAAGGAGAAGCATCCAGCTACACCTTGCAGCAGAAATACAATACTAAGTAATTAGGGGTATATTTCACTAAAGGAAATAGCGCGAGTAATATCCTGTTACTTGTGCTATTTCCACAGCATACTTTAAATGTAATGATCTGCACGCTACGAGCGCTGTTAGCATACACAGGAGCGCACACTATTAACTTAAGCCTCCTTCCAGCAAATAAGGAGCATTCCTCTGCTCCCGCCCTGAGCCCCTTCGTGTCCAATCATTATAGAGGACATGATCCCCGTACTCTGATTAGGTCAGTAGGCTGCTTGTTAAGGGAAAGGAAGACAAATGGCTGGGGAGAGCAGACCTCAGGTTTTCTCTGGCTAGAGGGATATCTCTGCAGATCAGAGGCTCCCTCCCTTCATTACTGTCTGTGTGTGACATCCCTTTACATGAGCAGCGCCCCCTAGCAGTCAGGATGTCCCACACTCTCTGCAGCAAGTTCCCATGGAACTCACCTGTCTCACACTGACTGCCTGGCAAAGTGAGTATTGTCATAATTACTGCCTGATTCTCTCTCCTCACTAGTCAGACAGGCAGCCTCCTAATGTCATCCGGGTGAGCTAAAGATTCTAATGGCGGGAAGAGAGGGAGAGGATCGGGGTGCTCCAGCACTTGGTCAAGGCCCAAACCAAATGGTGCCACTGACTTCACAATGTATTTATTGGCACAATTAGGAACAAGAGAGATAAAAAGTTACATTTACAAGGGGCATATGAGTGACACGAATACACAATGGTGATAAGAATGTGTAAGGCCGCGGCCACAGTGGGACGTTGCATTGCATTACCTATATAACAGGAAGATAATGCAATGGAACGTTGTTACAGCTGTGCTATGTCACATACAGTGAAGCATACAGTCCATGAAAGTATGCACAACAGACCTACTCGGGTGGCCAACGCTTCACAACAATAGCACCACTCACTGGAGGAGAGGTTCAGGTCACACTACTGCCTGTACCATACCCACAAAAACCATGACCTCTTCATGTGCTTATACAAAAGGTAACTTTAATGTTGGCGTACAAAAAATCCCAGTATGACGTCTTGCATCACCCACCCTTCTAAAACCATTAAAAACACACTGGTATGCGTATGGAGCACTTCTATACGATTAATCCCACTGCCAAGGTGACGGTAACAATCCAACTTTGATCGCCCAGCTCACGCCTATGCCAATCAAGTTGGTCCACCAATCACCATCTGACTTCTGTGGGCCCTCCACCGACGCACACCATGAGGCCTCCACTCACACTCAGCTAAATGGCCATATGTTATCTGCCCAGTCCTAGTGAAGAGCCGTGACCTGGATGGTTGAATTACTGTATGTTGTGTAATCTTCTTTTATAGCTTACAATATATGATAAGGATATCTTCTCCTCCCAATACTTGAAGTGCCAGAAGCCCGATAAGCTACTCAGTTCACCTTGCTTGCATATACTGCGCCTGCTTATACATAGACAGTCCTCAATTGTTGCATAAAATGTCCACTTTCTCCCCACTGAACTGCGGCATCAATCTCTGCTTTACCCGCACAACAAGACTAGAGTGTGACTGAATTTCCCACCGCACTTACGGTACCGGCCCTCACTGCATCCGTCCACGGGGGAGCTCCCGCTCAGGGCACTTGCATCCACACTCTCCCGACATGACGTCACCCTGCTGCTTGAAATACCGGTCCGCACTGATACTCTTCCGTGGGACCCATTACGCTTTGAGAAAGCCCCGTAGGCGGGGCGAAACGCGTCAGCGGGAGGGCCCTGGTACGCGTCATGTGAGCGAAGTTGGAACCACACGCGTACACCATTGGTTTCCCCCGGAAGAGTATCAGTGCGGACCGGTGTTTCAAGCAGCGGGGTGACGTCATGCTTATCGGGCTTCTGGCTTCTGGCACTTCAAGTATTTGGAGGAGAAGATATCCTTATCATATATTGTAAGCTATAAAAGAAGATTACACAACATACAGTAATTCAACCATCCAGGTCACGGCTCTTCACTGGACTGGGCAGATAACATATGGCCATTTAGCTGAGTGTGAGTGGAGGCCTCATGGTGTGCGTCGGTGGAGGGCCCACAGAAGTCAGATGGTTATTGGTGGACCAACTTGATTGGCATAGGCGTGAGCTGGGCGATCAAAGTTGGATTGTTACCGTCACCTCGGCAGTGGGATTAATCGTATAGGAGTGCTCCATACGCATACCAGTGTGTTTTTAATGGTTTTAGAAGGGTGGGTGATGCAAGACGTCATACTGTGATTTTTTGTACGCCAACATTAAAGTTACCCTTTGTATAAGCATATGAAGAGGTCATGGTTTTTGTGGGTATAGTCCATGAAGGTATGCTTCACTGTATCTGTTAAGACACCCGTTTAGTAGTAACTGCATGCAGTGCGTTACCATAGCGCAGCTGGTTATACCGCAATGCTACCGCCGCACTGTGAATGTCGCTGAGGTGGTGCCTTGCAGTGCAGTAAGCTACATATATAAAAGTGGCCATTACCCCGCAACGCACCACTGTAAACGTGGCCTGAATGAAACCACATTGCTCTACAAACATAGCACAGATTTCTTGCTATATGTACATGTAGGCCTGTCACAAGAGTAAAACATTGCGTCCATTGGGCTGTATATACAATCTCATATGCAGTAAAGTTTCATTTTTTCCTTTTACTGCAAAATTACCAACAGCTGTAATTTCTGCATTTTTTTTTTCTGCATTCACAAAAAATAAATGTTTTAGAGTCTAGCAAACACAGCGCTAAAGGCTCTAGACTAGTAGGTGATAAAAAAATGTGGATTTCGTTTTTTGTGAAGAAAAAAAAACATATTAAACCATTTTTGCATTATTTTCGCACTTTTCTGCATCCGTAAATATCATGCGGAAAACTTTGTGAATGTCAACATGGTCTTATTTCAGTCGGTAATTTTCTGACTTTTGTTTACCGCCATACGATAAATGATTGTGAATAGAGCCCATTGTCTCATCAAGCTCTACAATTTACTGCTTTTCCATGTATGGCCAATGAGATGCAAATAACTCTGACTGCAATGCAAATTGTATGCTTCTTATCAGATGCAGCTGCTGCATTTGCTCCATCTCCAATCTGCATAAACTTTGCATCAACTTGGAATTATCAGCATCCCACTGACTATCCCTAATGATAATTATTCCTCCCTCCAGAATTCTCTTATCAGGAAGTGATGATGTTTCTCTATTAGCAGGGCGGAGTCCCGGCATCGGGAACGTCTCAGAGACTCGCCTCTCTGTATCCACAGACTGTACAACGGATGATGATGGCATTGGACAAGAGTCTCCTGCAGAGATCGTGGTTACCCCAAATATTCCCCCAGACTCCCCTCACCTGTCTAATCCTGGGGTGTCTCATACCCAGCAGAGCTCTCCCCCTGCTGGAGGGTCTCATTCCTGTTCCACCTGTGGGAAATGTTTCATTCAGAAGTCGCATCTTGTCAGACACGAGAGATCTCACACGTATAAGAAGGCCTATTCATGTGCTGAGTGTGGGAAACGTTTCGGAGATAATGAAAACCTTGTCAGACACGAAAGATCTCACACTGGTGAGAAGCCCTATTTATGTAGTGAGTGTGGGGAATTGTTTGTATATGAAGTAAACCTTGCCATACATGAGAGATCTCACTCCGGTGAGAAGCTATATATATGTGCTGAGTGTGGGAAATGTTTTGTACAGAAAACAAGGTTGGTCATACATGAGAGATCTCACACTGGTGAGAAGCCCTTTTCATGTGCTGAGTGTAGGAAATGTTTTAACAGTAAAGCACACCTTGTCACACATGAGAAAACTCACACTGGCGAGAAACCATATTCATGTGCTGAGTGCGGGAACCAATTTACAGCTAAAGGAAGTCTTGTCAGTCATGAGAGAACTCACACTGGCGAGAAACCCTATTCATGTGCTGAGTGTGGGAAATGTTTTGGGCATAAATCACATCTTGTCTCACATGAGAGAACTCACACTGGTGAGAAACCGTATTCATGCTCTGAGTGTGGGAAATGTTTTGGAGCTAAAGGAAACCTTCTCTATCATCAGAGACTTCACACTGGTGAGAAACCATATTCATGTGCTGAGTGTGGGAAATGTTTTGTACTTAAAGCAGACCTTGTCAAACATGAGAGAACTCACACGGGTGAGAAACCGTATTCATGCGCTGAGTGTGGGAAATGTTTTGGATCTAAAGAAAACCTTGTCTATCATGAGAGAGTTCACACTGGCGAGAAACCATATTCATGTGCTGAGTGTGGGAAATGTTTTGCACGTAAAGCATACCTTGTCTCACATGAGAGAGCTCACACTGGTGAGAAGCCCTATTCATGTGCTGAGTGTGGGAAATGTTTTGCACAGAAATCAGCTCTTGTCAGACATGAGAGAGCTCACAATGGCGAGAAACCATATTCATGTGCTGAGTGTGGGAAATGTTTTGTACAGAAATCAGCTCTTGTCAGACATGAGAGAGCTCACACTGGTGAGACATAATGATCAGTGAAACAGCTTTTCCTTCAGTGAACCTGGCCTTGCCTGTTAGTGGCTGCTGCACACTGCGCTCCATCTACCTGACAGAGCCGGAAGTAGGGAGGATGGAGAGCAGCAGCCAATAACAGGCTTGCTCAGTTTCGCTTATCCCTCTATCATTACTGGTGAGAAGCTCTATTAATGCACTGAGTGTGGGAAATGTGATGACCTTCAGTGTTTTGCAATGTTTCCTTTATTCTTTACAAAGTGCACATTGATGGAAGCATCTTTACACAGAATCCCGAGGACTCTTTAACGCTAGTCAGTGAATTGATTTAATAAAGCATTATAAATATCCTGAACAGAGGAGACATGATGAGATAAACACAAAAGGGTGCTATTCTAGTTTAGGGGACCCAGCAGGAAACCACATAGGGAGCAGTTCTCCAATCACAGCATCTTCTACAGCATAAAGCATTGTGATTGGCTGAATAGTGTGGGCAGTTTGGGGGGGGGGGGGTGCTGTCCACCCAGTCATGTTAGTGGAATTTCCCTATGAGGTTTCCTGCTGGGTCCCATAAATTAGACTAGCGCCTACTAAAGTAATAACCCAGAAACACACACAATCCTGCGAGACCCAAGTAATGTCTCTCTGTACATATACACAGGAGCTAACCGTGCCTGAAGGGCGACCACCTCACACCTCCAGAAATACATCTAACACAGAGAATGGTCGTGGCCTCGACCAAGGCCGGATTTATAGCTTTTCTGCTCCAGGCCAAGTATATTGGAGCTCTTCAGCTATGTGCAGCAGCGTCCCTCCCATTCCATGTGCAGCCCCCTCTTCCATCTGTATCATCCATGTACTGCAGCCCCCTCCCATTCCATGTGCAGCCCCCTCTTCCATGTGTAACATCCATGTACTGCAGCCCCCTCCCATTCCATGTGCAGCCCCCTCTTCCATGTGTAACATCCATGTACTGCAGCCCCCTCCCATTCCATGTGCAGCCCCCTCTTCCATGTGTAACATCCATGTACTGCAGCCCCTCCCATTCCATGTGCAGCCCCCTCTTCCATCTGTATCATCCATGTACTGCAGCCCCTCCCATTCCATGTGCAGCCCCCTCTTCCATGTGTAACATCCATGTACTGCAGCCCCTCCCATTCCATGTGCCTCCACCTCTTCCATGTGTAACATCCATGTACTGCAGCCGCCTCCCATTCCATGTGCAGCCCCCTCTTCCGTGTGTATCATCCATGTACAGAAGCCCCTCCCATTCCATGTGCAGCCCCCTCTTCCATGTGTAACATCCATGTACTGCAGCCCCCTCCCATTCCATGTGCAGCCCCCTCTTCCATGTGTATCATCCATGTACAGAAGCCCCTCCCATTCCATGTGCAGCCCCCTCTTCCATGTGTAACATCCATGAACTGCAGCCCGCTCCCATTCCATGTGCAGCCCCCTCTTCCATGTGTATCATCCATGTACAGAAGCCCCTCCCATTCCATGTGCAGCCCCCTCTTCCATGTGTAACATCCATGTACTGCAGCCCCCTCCCATTCCATGTGCAGCCCCCTTTTCCATGTGTAACATCCATGTACTGCAGCCCCTATCATTCATGTACAGCTTCCTTGGGCATCAGGTTCCCTTTTCTATGTGTTACTCCCATTTGCATTTCTCTCTTTCATATGTAGCAACCCGTTTCACATCGAGGTGCCCCCTCGGGCTGCAGCCACCCAAGGCCTGGCCCTTTCCAAAAATCCGACCCTGGCCTCAGCTGTATAAGAACGATGTTAGTTCTTTGTAGTAATCACAATGTATACAGATGCTCTGTCTTGCACTGTGGTTATTACAATGTGGTTGCTATATACATAGTTATTTGGGTTGTAAAAAGACATACATACATCCAGTTCACCCAGAAAATAAAGTACAACACTATCCTGCATCCTCACATATTCCTGTTGATCCAGAGGAAGGCGAAGAAATCCTTACAAGGCATGGTCCAATTAGCCCCAAAAGGGAAAAAAATCCTCGTCTCCAGATGGCAATCATATAAAATCCCTGAATCAATACCACGAGAATTACCGGTGCCTAGTATTCATATCCATGGATGACGTTCAATGCAGCAGCTTTCACAGCACCTGATATACTAAATTCAACAACAAATACCCTCTTTGTGAAGGGACAAATACTAAAACTTAACTTTTAATAAAGATTTATAAAACAACCATCTAACTGCTTTTATGTCATATATATTTTCTGTAAAAATACAACTGAACTAGGAGTACATTATAAGTTCAAGATGTGAGCAAAGTCACACCCCTATAGTTCAGTATTCTTATTAGTTAAGTTACACAGAACCCCCCACCAACAAAAAAACCCAATTTCAATGCAGCATCTAAACCCGTCAATGCAGCATCTAAAGCCCTCCCCCTTTCAAAGCATCTAAACCCCTCCCCTTCCCTTAAATGCAGATATAAAATTTGCCATAACTACTTCCTGTGGAAATACATTTCATATATTAATCACTCTTACTGTAAAGAACTAAATAAATGGCCTAAACTTTTTTCCTCCATGCACAGATCATGCCCCTTAGTTCTTTGCATGAGCCTAGTAACAAGATTTTATATTGCTCTCTGATGAATTTCAACATGTTAATTAGATCTCCTTTAAGGTCTCTTTTCTCCAGACTAAATAAGCCCTGTGTATCCAACCTTCCTTGGTAAGTGAGACCTTCCATCCCTCTAATCAGTTTTGTTGCTTGTCTCAGCACTTGCTCTAAAACTGCAATATCCTTCCTGTAATGTGGTGCCCAGAACTGTATTCCATATTCCAGATGTGGCCTTACTAGAAAGCTGAACAGGGGCAATATTATGCTAGTAGCCCCAAGTTTTTATTTCCCTTTCAGTTCATCCCAAAATTGTATTCACTTTAGCTGCAGCTGCTTGGCATTGAATACAATTATTTAACTTGTTGTTAACGTTAGCGGTTTGCCGTGAGCGGGAATCGCGCGATTCCTGCTTAGGTGAGAACGGGCCCTTGGTCCCTATCCAAGCTTGCTGTCCCCATCTGTATTCCGTTTACTTTCTATGTTGCTAGAACAAGGGAGGGAAAACTATGTCCCGCAGGCCGCATCCGGCCCACCAGGCTATTTCATCTGGCCTGCCGGTACAGGGCCAGATTCAATACTCCCTGCACGTGAACTGTTGTTGCGGCATCACGGATACTGGCCGCAGCTCACCTCCAGGATGCAGAAGTATGGGGGTTCCTGCAGGGCTACGGGAAAATGACCTCTGAAGATCTGCACTGGAGACTATATTTGTCTTCAGCGCAGGGCTTCGGGCACCATTTTCCTATAGCCCTGCACTGCCTGTTAGCACGGGACATGTGAAGATCAGGGAGCGATGCTGGATGCCAAGAGTCACCTGCTAGAGACAGCAGGTAGATTGCTTTTATTATCATGGCATTTGGGGACATTAGGGGACAGTATCTTAGGGCTGGGGTTGGCCGGATAGGGCATACATCAATAAAAGAACACATTAGGCAGAGTTCCCCTTTAAGGGCGGGAAATACTGCCTTATTTTTATGTGTAGTTTTGAGATAGAAATGATGCCAAATGTGTGTATTTTGTGGGAACATTGCCGCATTACGTGTATTTTGTGGGAAACACTTCTGCATTACATGTATTTTGTTGGAACATTGAGGTTAATTCATTAATTTGAGTAGCGCAATTAATTTGGTAGTGCTGCATAGCAGGCACTGGTAACTGACACGCTCTCCTTTTAAATAACGGCCACTCTGTTAATCCCGCCCTGAGTCCCATCTGGTCCTTTAGCTTTTTAGGAAGTGATCCCCACACTTTCATTGGCCCAATAGGCTGCCTGTCATTTGATTATATGCTACAATAAATTAACATTGCTCTGATTCTGTTAAGCCCCTGACCATTTTTATGTGTTACATGTAGTAAGAAGCCTAGTTAGAACTTCCATTGCAACGGTTAATAAACCAGAAGCTTTATGTATGCAAATGAGGCATGATCTGCAGATCGATGCAGCCATGGCTCTCCTGAAGAGTCAATAAAAAGCCAAAACACTTTCCTCTGGATGAATAAACACTCCTGACAACAAGAGAGTGGTGAGACGATAATTATCTTGTTAGGAGCTGAATGACCCAAATTGTACATCACATTGATATGGCTGCTGTGCACTATTCAGAGTCAACATTTAACCCTATATAGTGAAAATAAAAATGTGTGACTCCAGGAAATCCCTGTATACCATTGTTATTACACATACTGTACCATTCTTTATCTGCTGAGTTTATTTACACTTCAAGTTATCTGGGAAATCTGATGATGTTCCTCCAATATATGTGCAATGGAAAAATATATGAGAAAGAAGCATTTCCAGGGTGTGAATCAGAAGGTTTGGCCTACCACAAGGTCACAGAATATTATACAAAGTTAGCTGAATAAGGTAGAGAATGCATCTGTGATGATGTTATTTTGTGTATAACTGAGTGGCTCTGATTATTAGCCTTGGTAAGATTGGATAAAGGCTGACTTACACTTTCATAATTATTTTTATGTTATATGTCACTTTGAAATGTTACTAGATTTGAATGCTAGAGGTATTTTTGTATACACTTTGTATACAATAATACATTATTTTCATATTTACTGAATGGAATCGTCATTTTCATTTTATAAAGGAATATCATCAATTCAGTTCTTGTCTGTACAGTAGAGTTTGCTCTATAGAAATGATACTTGCAACAAATTACTATATATTTTGCAGATGTCACTGTTGGGTTCCGCAGGTGTTGTTTATGAGGTTAGACTCTGCTAGCTCCAGTTTCCTGTTGGTGGGCAATGTATTGAGATTGGTGCTGTCTACTCTTAGGTTGCTTGTATCACAGGCTGGCTTTAAGCCTAATCTAGACGGAGCGACCCAGCGGCTTGATTAGCCGCCGGATTGCCTCTTCCGCATCTCTGCGCGTATCCGCCGCGTCCCCGCTTGTCCGCGCGTGCGTTAGATTCAATACCCGCTCGTCCCCGCCGGCGCTGCTTATCTTTCGCTCGATTCCCCGCTATTGTCCGCTCACGGGGAATCGAGCGGCGGCGAGATCAGACCTGTCGGATCTTATCAGCGGTTCGATTGATAAGTTATATCGGCACGTGTGTATCTAGCATTACACCTAAGAGGTTATCATGTCTTGTGAGTCAGGTGTCAGTTATCTCTACTACTCTTGTTGCATCCCACTGCATCATGGGAAATGAATATTTAATTATGTCCATGACATTGTATTTTAGATATTGAAATAGCAGCCACTCTAGGTGATTCCTGAAAAACTGAGCATTTACCTGTCAAAACATGTAAAATAATGTATCAGCCACACTAGGTGAGGTCAGAAAAAATGAGCAGTTACCTGCTTGACTTTCAGCCACTGTATGACACAACGGCCATACAAATTGGCAATCACCTACTGAATAGATATTTGACTTTCAGCCTCTGTGTGACACAGAGGCCAGGACAACATGAGGCCTGGAGTAACTGGAATGTACCAGGGTAATAATGGGTAAAAATCCAATTAAATTAGGACCTTATTACACATCAGTGCTGTAACCCTCTAGTATCCATGACTCAATTATCTTTACAAATGTCCAGTAATCCACACTGCTGTGTGCCAGGTGACTTTGCTTTTCTGTCACGATCTCTCCTGCTGCACTGAATGTCCTTTCTGACAGGGAAGTTGAGACGGGGCAAGCCAACAGCTCCATGGCAAATTGCCACAGCTCTGGACACAGGTCAAGCCTACACACCCAGAAGTCCAGAGGCTCCTCACTCCTCAGACTGTTCACAGTGATCATTAATAGTGCTGCTCATACCAAGTAGCTTCAATTACGTAGCTACTCAGAAATTAAATTTAAATTAGCCAGCGCTGACCACGGGAGTGAAGGGGTTAACTTACCCATGCTGCCTCCTGGATCCGATGCACTCCACTTGCATTCCACATCACTCCCACTCTTTTTCCTTCTGGGTTGGAGGAGGAAGTGTGGGAGTGACGTGGAGTTTGATGTGGAATGCAAGTGGAGCGTATCGGATCCAGGCACCACGGGTAAGTTAACCCCCCATCTCCCGTGGTCATCGCTGGCTAATTTAAATTTTGATACTGAGTAGCTACATACTAGTAGCTACTTGGTATGAGCAGCACTAATCATTAACCCAAGGTAGTCGGATACCTGCTGGTTGAGGCGTTCCCTGAGGATGGATCCAGAAGCACCCTGTTGAGGCTTTGTGCAGAAGAAGGATCTCATATCGGACATGATCGCTACCTCACCTTTAGCATGAAATCGCCCTGCAGGCGGGACTGTTACTGACACCGCTTTAGCTTGTAATGTTTTTACCTGTGCTACTACCAATTTGAAAGAGTGGAATACAACATCTGTCTCAGCTTGGTGTGGAAGTGCTGCAATTTCGCCACCCTCGTTGAGGCTGGTAGCATGTCCATCTGTTTGTACCAAATGTCTAATAAAGTTGCACAGGACAGGTCTGTGTTTTTTGGGGATTTGATATGAGAGTAGTGATGATCAGAAAGAGCAAATTCCGTTCCGCCGAAATTCGTGGATTCCGGCGGAAAAATTAAAGTAATCGCAAATGGAACTTAGTTTATGCTAAATGGTAGCCCATAGAACCTGTTGACTGTTCCCTTAGTCCTTTTTCTCCTTCCTCCCTCTCCCTTCCTCCCTCCTCCCTCTCCCTTCCTCCCCTCCTTCCTCCCTTCCTTCCTCCCTCCCTCTTCCCTTACTCCCTCCTCCCTCCCTTCCTTCCTTCCTCCCTCCCTCCCCTCCTTCTCCCCTCCTCCCTCTCCCCTCCTTTCTTCCTCTCCTCCTTCCTACCCTCCTTCCTCCCTCCTCCCTTCCTTCCTCCCCTCCGGATTGAAAAAGCAATTCCGTTCCGATCGAACGGAACGACCAAATTCCGCCCAAAATTGCGGAAAATACAATTCCGCGGAAAGTGGTGACCATCTCTATATGGGAGTCCTTCCTCAGAAATGAAGCATGAACTGCCCCATTCTAACAAGGTTTGAGGCAGAAGACTTCAGCTTATGTTTCTCATTCAAGGCAACATCCAACAGCACGTTTTTTACCCATAAGCTATGGACGAGACCAGAGTCTCCCAAAAGGAGAGCAGCCCCCAGGAAGCCTGGTCTTCTTGCTTTCCCTCACCACCACAGCCATCGTCCTCCTCCTTTGACTCATCTTCAGACTCCTTCCTATGCCCATGTAAAGCCAATTACAATGGCCCCTCTTCAAGTGGCAACAGTGTAAACTCATCTTCCTCTACACATTCTAGCTCATCCACAGCCTGGTCGAGGACAAGGCACATGGCTTGCTCCAGAAAAAAGATGTAAGGCATGATGTCACTGATGCTTTCTTAACTGTGACTGATCAGATTAGTGGTCTACTCAAAAGGGCGCAAAGGTCTACAGGTATCGCGGATGAGCACTAAGGATGATCAATGATATGCAAATGCTATCGAGTGTATGTAAATTTGTATACAAATGTATGCAGCTTGAAAATGGACCAATCAAGTCCAACCCAGGTTTAAATTGATTGGTCTAATTTTAAGCGGCATATATTTGCATAAAAATTTACATAAATTAGCATAAACTCAGAAAGTGGAATTCCATCTGGTGGGGCTGTCACCAATAAGGAGTCTCACTGGAATTTTTTTACCACCACTGAAGCTCAGCAAGCCATGGCCGTGTAGGATTGGTGGAAATGTCCAGCACTTTCCTGGCCTGCTTCAAGATGTCTTGGAGTCTGGGTACTTGTTCGAGAAACGTTGCACAATCAGATTTAAGACGTGCCATGCACGGCACAATTCAAGTCAGCCACTTTTTAATGCAATCAATAGATTGGTACCATTGTCGTACACGACTTTACCAATAGTGAGGTTGTGTGGGGTCAGCCACTCATGGAAACTGTCTGCAGAGCGGACAGCAGTGCAGATCCGGGGAGGCTCTTTGCTTCCCTGCACAACATCCACAACACAGTATGAGACCACCATACCTGCATAGTGGGACAGACTGGGGAGCTTGGGGGTCACAGTGAAAGTGTGCAATGAAAGAGGACTCAGCTGAGGAAGAGACTGCAGAGGAACGACGAGGAGTAAGAGAAATAAGTGTGTTGCTGCAAGACATGGCGGTGCCACAGATTCTACTCGAAAGCCAAGAGTACTTCTTTCTCCACTGACAACACATTTATCCTGTGGGCATTAAAGGTTATGTGCCTACACTGTCCATGTTTTGAAAACCAGTTATCTGTGGTCAGATGGACCTTAACCCTGACACTGTGTGCCAAAGATTGGTTGACCTGCCGTAGCACATGCCGGTACAGGTCCGAGATGCCTGTCTGGGAAATATTTCATCTTCCTGGTACCTTCCACTGTGGTGCACCAATGCCTACAAATCTGAGGGATGGAAAGTTGACTCTGTGTCAATGAACATGAAGTGGGCAGGCTGGAAAGTGGATTGGAGGACAACTGGGAACGAGGGAGGAGAAGAGGCAGAAGGAGGAACACAAGGATGCTGGCTTGCGCTTTGAGTGCTTCTTGCCTTAAAGGGAATCTAAACTGAGAAGGATATGGATTTTTCCTTTGAAAGATAAAACCAGTTGCCTGACTCTCCTGCTGATACTGTATCTCTAATGCTTTTAGCCACAGCCCCTCAACAAGCATGAAGATCAGGTGCTTTGACTAAAGTCAGACTGGATTAGCTGCATGCATGTTTCAGGTGTGATTCAGCCACTAGTGCAGCCAAAGAGATCAGCAGGACTGCCAGGCAACTGGTATTGTTTAAAAGGAAACATCCATATCCCTCTCAGTTAAGGTTCCCTTTAAGTGCTCCATGCCACAGGGCCTTGTGGTGGGACTCCAGGTGCTTTGTCAGCATAGTCGTTTCTATAGTTGTGCTGGTCTTCTCACGACTAAATTTCTCTTGACACAGGATGCAGATGGCATCAGTCTTGTCAGCAGCAGCAGAAACAGAAATATTCCCAAACTAAAGAGCCATGTTGAGTACTGATTAAACTGACTGGGCACGGTGGCTGAATAACCCCTGGTGATATCATCACACCCTGTTGTCTGCCTCCTCTCCCCTGTGACCTCTGCCTGCTTCCTAACCTTTTCCTCTCTCTGTGAGTCTTGGTCTCTCCCTCTGAACTCTCCTCCTCATGTTCCTCTCTTGTGGGCACCCATGAGCCATCCATCACCACATCATCATCACCCTCATCATTGCTTACAGCTTCAAGCTCACAGTAGGCTGCAGCAGCAGGGACATTACACCTTGTGGTGACCTGGGGACTTGTCTGAGTGTCTGTCTTGCTCCTCTCCTTCATTTGATGGCAAGAACACTTGTGCATCTGGTCCGTCAATGCCTGGGGAAATAGCTCCTCTGAGCAATCTGATTCATTTGAAGGGGTTGCTGTGGTGGTGGAGGTGGTATTGTGGTTGACCACAGCAGATGAGGATGTGGAAGGTGCAGGAACAATAGTAGCAGAACAGGTAGAAGAGGTGCAGGAATGTTGGCAATAGAAGAGGTGGAAAACTGAGTGCGCCGGTCAACCACCTCTTCTGTATTCTGAAAAGGACTACTGAGAGGTTCCTAACTGGTGCACTACAAGGAGCAGAACATCTAGGAAGCAGCTACACAGCACAATATCACAAATACAGCCTAAAATACAGCCTATCCACTCAGGATGAGTCTTCAAAAGGACTATTGGGGGTGTCTAACTAGTGTACTACAAGAAGCAGAGCACCTGGTGATCAGGCTGTCCTCCTGCCCCACATTTCTTCAGGGTGAAGGGTCTAAGAATGGCCCTATGGGAAAGTATAGGGTGGGCACCAACGGCCCGTACTGTTCGATGCTAAGGTAAGCTGGCGAGCGTCAGAAGTTTATCTGCAGGTGTTTATGTATTAAGTTTTATGTCAAATTACAGGTGGTTACTTGGCAATGTGGACATGTTATCAGTATATAAGAAAATACACAGCGAATACATTTCTTTAAATTTCTTGAGTAAAATCTTGAACGAACCCTGTGTCTATTGTGTCATTATTTCACCCCCCGGTACAGAGATAATCATCAAGGATCTACCAACAGACTGTGTCCTGAGCCCAGAAAGAACCTATTACTTTTTTTGGGGGTGTGGGGGGGAGTTGGAGGAGGAGGTGAATGGGGTTGATTTGTTGCTGGTGTGTGAAGGGGGTAAAGATGACATCCATGGATTGGCTCTTTGTGGTTCAGCCACATGCAGGATGGGTTGATTTTGAAGACTTGAAACTTCCCTCTCTTTTGACACACCCTTCTGACATCATCCCCCACTGCTCTCCAGTGACCATATATAAACCACTTTACCGCCACGGTACGTGTATCTACGCTCCTTTTGACATCCTTTCCCCACCAGGAGCGTAGATACACGCACCCACCGCCGCTGACCGCACTCCCGCTCGGTCGTGCGCACACTCGTGCACGCTGCCGGCCGCTCGCCTGGAGATCAATGAACGGGAAAACTGTTCCCGTTCGTTAATCTAACTCCCCGCAGCAATGATCGGCAAGCTTCTGTGAAAAGCTGCGCGATCATTGTAAAAAAAAAGGTTCCCCAGCTTCATAACACTTCCTGTAAGCGTACTTCCTACACTTACAGGATGCATTCACAAAAAAGTACTGTGGCCATCTTGTGGCCAAATAGTAAAACTACATTCAAAAACATTTTCCATATAAAATACCTAGTTGTTCATTATAAATTAACTTATTACCTCCCACACCCAAGTTTTGTTTTTTTTTGTAATAAAAAGAAAAAAAAATACTATAAAAAATACATAAATAGTTACCTTAGGGACCGAACTCTTTAAATACTTATGTCAGGAGGGTATAACACTGTTACTTTATAAACAATCGGCTTGTAATTAGGGATGGACGCAAAACTGAAAAAAAATGCACCTTTATTTCCAAATAAAATATTGGCGGCAAACATTGTGATAGGGACATAATTTAAACGGTGTAATAACCGAGACAAATGGGCAAAAAAAATTCATGGATTTTAATTACAGTAGCATGCATTATTTAAAAACTATAATGGCCGAAAACTGAAAAATAATGATTTCCCCCCCCCCCACATTTTTCCTATTTTCCCATTAAAACACATTTAGAATAAAATAATTCTTGGCATAATGTCCCACCTAAAGAAAGCCTAATTGGTGGTAAAAGAAAACAAGATATAGTTCATTTCATTGCGATAAGTAATGATAAAGTTATAAACAAATGAATGGAAGGAGCGTTGAAAGGTGAAAATTGCTCTGATGTTCAAGGGGTAAAACCCCTCAGTTGTGAAGTGGTTAAAGGAATACTGTAGGGAGGGTCAGGGGAAAATGAGTTGAACTTACCTGGGGCTTCTAATGGTCCCCCGCAGACATCCTGTGCCCGTGCAGCCACTCACCGATGCTCCGGCCCCGCCTCCGGTTCACTTCTGGAATTTCAGACTTTAATGATGTCACCAGGAGTACATTGAGCAGGCCCAGTATGGTCTGTGCCTGCGCAGTATGCGCCTGGTGTCCTGGTGACATCAGTGGAAGCGAGGACACGGCAATGCAGGCGCAGTGGTTTTCAGGCTTTAAAGTTTGAAATTCCAGAAGTGAACCGGAGGTGGGGCCGGAGAATCGGTGAGTGGCTGCACGGGCACAGGATGTCTGCGGGGGACCATTAGAAGCCCCAGGTAAGTTCAACTCATTTTCCCCCGACCCACCTACAGTATTCCTTTAAAAATGTATATACTTAAGAAGATGATCTATAATAATAATTTGGAAGCTGACTGCTGTGTCTGTATGTCTTTCTGTACCCCCCCCCAATTGGCCACACATGCAGTGTTGACTCTGAAGTCTCCCTAAAATGAGGTTTTTATTTTAAAAACCTCATTAACATTATACTCCCCCTCGATCACCCCAAACTCACAGGGGTACAGGGCAGGCAAAATCCACGACTTTCTTGGTCATGGATTTTGCTACCGCCTCTATGCGCGTCAATCAGCACATATCTCCACCTCTCCCCCGCCCCTCAGTGAAGGAAGACTGAGAGGGGCGGGGGAGAGGCGGTGATCCGCGCTGATTGACGCGCATAGAGGCAGAGCCGCGCTGCCTCTATGCAGAAGTTACCTGCGTGTACCCCCGTGAGTATGGGGTGATCGAGGGGGTTTTCAGCCGCGGTTCTGCAGTGTTTTAGGTGGTACAATAATGGTAATGAGGTTTTTAAACTAAAACCCTCATTTTAGGGAGTCACTTTAAGCGCGATGGCGTGTGCAGTGACATGGTACGTGCAATGGCCAGAGAGATTGAGCATGCACTCCTGCCTCTCACAGTGTAGCACTCACCACCAGCTAGCAATGTTAATAACAGACAACTGAGTGCAGGTGATGCCACAACAGAGGCAGCAGTTTAGTCTCTGAGTTGCTTATCATGATCACGTGCTAAATCTGGATGTGATCACAGCAAAACAGAGCTTTGCAAATCTATTAGCTGATCAAACAAATATCATGCTTCTTCATGAGATCTCTTAGACATGATGACCATTACTAGAGCAGTTAGCCTATCAACTTTCCTTTCCAGGACGAACTTGGAAGAAAATGATCAGAAAGGGAGGAAGTGATGTAACCCATAGATAGGAAGTGATGTAACACCAGGAAGAGAAGTTGCAGGAAGTGAAGGGAAAACATATTGCTGGAAGAGGTAATTGTGTGATTCTTGTTCTATATTTAGCAGAGCAGAGGTCGGGGTGGAGATACTTTGTGACAGATGAGGCCATAGTACACCTGTCACTATCCTGATCACCCCCTTGAAGTAATTTCGATACAAGACACTTTTATGTAACTGTTGTGTTTGCCAGTTTTCTAGCTCCCCTTCCCCCACATGTGCCATGGATTATGGTTGTTATCTCACCTTACTATTAATAATTCATTTTCAATATTTTTTATTGGAATTTTTACTATTAATAATTCAGCTCAGTCACATTATAGAGCCAAAACAACATACCCACCAGCACCCAGTATAGCCATGCTTCCTCTGTACACCCTTCCCCCCAGCATTGCCATTATTCTTCAGTATGTAATGTTTTAATGTATCCCACTCTAGTAATGCAGTTTCTTTCCAAGTATATCCACATCCCTCCAGTGTTGCCATTATCCTCCGGTATCTAATGCCATTTCTTCCCCAGTATACCCATGTGCCCCCAGGGTTGCCACCTTTTCAGTGAAAAAATACCAGCTTGGGGTGTGACCTAATAGTGGGAGGGGCTTGCAACGACCTTTTTGTTCAAAATTAATACTGTAAATTTTGGAAATGTAATGCAGATAACAGCAATAGAAATGAATATTAGATATAATGTAACTAATACTTTTTTTTAAATGGCAGCCCTTAGGAGTTCTTAGATTTTACACACAAGACAACGTCAAGTTGGTTGTCCATTGCCCCACACTCACTCCCATCACAAAACTGCCTGTGAATGGTTTCTATTTTATATATAGGAGCTCTTCACACTTTTTGGTCTGCATTGGATGCATTGCAGTAAGTGGGTCACACTTCTCTGCAGTCCGCAATAATCCCAAACAGGCAGATGTGTTCTCCATATAGGCTATGGAGGTAGAGCATCTGCCCCGGGCTCCAGCCGGGCCACATCAAACACAAAACTGTCCACCCATGGTCTGATGGCAGATGGGAAGTGAGCCTAATGCCTGGTACACACCATGCAATTTCCCATCAGATGGGTCAAATCCATTATATCCGACAGATGCAAACTGATTTCCAATCGTTTTTCTGATTGATTTTGTATAGGAGTGATCAGAAAATCGTTCAAAAATCAGATTGGACTTGTTGGAAATAATCGATCAACTCGTCTGACAGGAAATTGCATTGTGTGTATTAGGCATTAGGCTCACATATCCTACATTTCAGATCATGCTGAGAAGCTGCAGCTTTGTAAATTAGATGCTACCAAGCAGAAACGCATTTGGCAACATTAGGCGGCGCTTTCCGTGATTCGGCCATTGTATCGTGCTTTGACCCCTGCAGGGTGGCGCGGAAGCGCTGAGTGTAACCAGTCGGGATAAAATCAGCCATTGGGATTGAGTGCAGCGTTCGTGCAGACAGGAAATGACAGTAACAACGTTTAAAGCCAATGGGTACCGTATTAAAAAAGAAAAAGTCAGATACTCACCTAAGGAGAGGGAAGGCTCGGTTCTAATGAGCCTTCCCTCTCCTCTCCCGGTGCCCTCGGTGCTGCGCTGGCTCCCCCGTTCGCGTCCGCCGCCGCAGGGACTTCGGAGGTCTTCGGGAGCACTCGGGCTTCCGAAGACGGGCCGCTCCATACTACGTACGCGCGAGTGCGTCATAGAGGGCGCTCGCGCATGCATAGTATGGAGCGGCCGCGTCATCGGGAGCCCGAGTGCTCCCGAAGGCTTCCGAAAGCTCCCGAAGGCATGCGGAAGTGGCAGTATTTGACCGTACTGGTCGAATACTGCCACGGGGGATCCTGCGCGGGACCGGGCACTGGGAGAGGAGGGGGAAGGCTCATTAGGACCGAGCCTTCCCTCTCCTTAGGTGAGTATCTGACTTTTTCTTTTTTAATCCGGTAAACATTCACTTTAAAGGACACCTGAAGCCAAAGTGATATGAAGACTGCAATATTTATTTCCTTTTAAAGGAAACTAGAGGCGAAAAAAAAAAAGTTTTATACATACCTGGGGCTTCCTCTAGCCCCATGTGCACAGATTGCTCCCACGCCGCCGTCCTCCGCTGCCTGCAGCTCCAGGATAGGGCCCCTTTAGTTTAGCCAGTCGCAGCCAGTCTGCGCTAGAGAAGTGCACCCTCTACGTATATCTCCAGCGGTTGTGGAGAGATACGTAGAGAGCGCACTTCTCTTGCGTCAGACTGGCCGCGACTGGCTGAACTAAAGGGACCCTATCCCGGAGCTGCAGGCAGCGGAGGACGGCGGCATGGGAGCGATCTGTGCACATGGGCCTAGAGGAAGCCCCAGGTATGTATAAAAAATGTTTTTGTCTCTGTTACAGTTTATAAGCAATGCCAGTTGCCTGGATGATCCTCTGCCTCTAATACTTTTAGCTACGGACCCTGAACAAGCATGCAGCAGATCAGGTGTTTCTGACAAGAATTAGCTGCATGCTTGTGTCCGGTGTTATTCAGACACTACTGCAGCCAAATAGATCAGCAGGGTTGCCAAGAAACTGGCATTGCTTAAAAGTAAATAAATATGGCAGCCTCCACATCGCTACAGTTGTCCTTTAAAAAGCGATGTCCATTCATTTGAATGGACAGCGCTTGAGCAATGAACACTGATTTAAAGGGACACTTAAGTCAAACAAAAAAATGAGTTTTACTGACCTAGGGCTTCCAATAGCCCCCTGAAGCTCTCCGCTGCCCTCGCCGTCTCCCTCCGATCCTCCTGGCCCCGCCGGCAGCCACTTCCTGTTTCGGTGACAGGAGCTGACAGGCTGGGGACGCGAGTGATTTTTCGTGTTCCCAGACACATTAGCACCCTCTATGCTGCTATATGGTATATGATATATGCTGTAGCAGCATAGATGGCGCTATTGTGGCCAGGAACACGAAGAATCACTCGCATCCCCAGCCTGTCAGCTTCTGTCACCGAAACAGGAAGTGGCTGCCGGCGGGGCCAGGAGGATCGGAGGGAGACGGCGAGGGCACCGGACAGCTTCAGGGGGCTATTGGAAGCCCCATGTGAGTAAAACTCATTTTTTTTTTACTTAAGTGTCCCTTTAATGCTGTGTGAAGTGGTCATAAAACTGCAAGTCTCAGCCTCATCTGAGAGGGCATCCTGGGCCTTGTATCAAGCAAGGGTTAAAAGGAAGCAAAGGGGGAGATATATGACAGAAGGAGATGTGTACACTGACCTGAGGTCATGGCTGCAGTGCTATGAGAAAGTTCAGTCACTCTGCAGACATCATATCAGACTTGTAGTGCTGAAGTCTGTGCACTTCCTCCCCGCACCTAGCATCTCCTGGCGTTAACCTGCACTTCCCCCGCTCTCTGCAGCTATGGAGGAACTAATGAGACCCGCTCACTTGCCGGGCAGAAGTGATTAATGGCCCGCTTCTCTCTCTCACACACTGCAGCCTGTTAGTGTAAGCCGGGGACAGGAAAGTCGGACATCTAGCAACCTAATCTGTCTCCTAATCAGACCAGGACAGTGCGCAAGCACACATACACTCTCCTCCAGCCAGCTCGGTCTCCCTCCATGATCGACTCCTCCCCCGTCTTCAGCAAGCTGCGCAGAGAAATTACAGCCTGAGCCACCTACTGGTGATTGGCTGGCAGTGCCTGGCCAGCCAATCCAAGAAAAGAGGAGGGAAATCTGTATAATATCACTCAGCTGGAGCTAATTTTTCGGCAGATGACGCGCCGGTAATGCCATTTTGATCCCAGTATAGCCACTAGCCAGGACAGGGCTGCAGCATGCTTTCCTGCAACACTCTGCTTGGCCCTACCACTCACCAGTGACAGCAATGGGGAGTGCTGGGGGGAGGTGTATTCTGTATTGGTTGTTTTCCGATCCAATAACAGAAACCCACCAGAGAGATGTACAGGTCCTCTTCATTCCCTTAATTGTCTACAGGAAGGTCCCACCATCCCCCACTGTTATCAGGTAAGTGGGGCTAAGGCTAGGTTCACACTAACCTTAAAAGCTCTCCGATCCAGCGGGGTGGAAGCGCATGTGCTATACTTGCAACAGAATGGGGGCTGCAGATGCTCACAGAACCAGTGCGAACCTGTCCGTTCCCACTAGGATGTTTCCCCTCCATTCTACAACTACCTACCTGTCTGCTGTGTCTTCTCTGCCACCATTCAAGCCCCCCATCTGCTGACCGCTGCTGCGCTCAGGGACAAGCACTGGTATTGGAATGCCGGCAGAACTATAGGGCTATCATTGGATTTCAGAAAAACAATAAGAATCCTCCATAGCACAAGGGAGGATTCTCATTGGTTTAGTGATCGAATAATGAGAGTTCTCCGTTGCTAAGTAGGAAGAATCCCATCGCTGTATCCCTATGTTTCAGCCCAGCAATGGTGTCAGCATGCAAAGGACTGGAATTTCCAGAGTGGAAGGGTGGTGGCGGGCTGGCGGCACAGCGGTGAGTAGTGTGAACACTTATGGGACGCTGTGGTGGAGCGTATCTGTTTAGGATATGGCATGAAATGAACCATTGTGCATCCGGCCTGAGTATGAACCCAGCCGAAGTGCCCCCAGAGACTCCAAACTGTGTAACATTCTTTCCCTCTAGTCTGTACATGCTGTTATCTGCATTCACATTTTAAAGGATACCTTAGTCCTAATTAAATTCTAAAAATAACGCCCTGTGTGTTGGGAGCTTCGCATAGGCTTACCGCTCCTCCCGTGGCCCAGCATCTGCCTCCATTCACCTGCTATTGCTGCCATTGTCCAGGTCCTGGTCAGAGAGGTCGGCACCCTTTCACCCAACATACTGTGCTGTGCATGTGCAGTATGTCCTCTTGAGCAGCTTGTGATCATGCTGAATACGTCATCACACGTGCGTGCGGACAGCACACTGGGTTCCCGGCAAGCGTGGTCACAAGCTGCCCAAGAGGACATACTGCACATGCACAGCACAGTATGTCCGGGTGTAAGGGCATGACCGTTCTGACAAGGGCCTGGACAACGGCAGCAGAAGCGGGTGAACGGAGGCAGACGCCAGGCCACAGGAGGTGTGCTTAGCCTATGCACACCTCCCTACATACACTGGGTGTCATTTTTAGAATTCGATTTAGAATTTAGGTATCATTTCAATTCTCTCTCTCTTTTTGTGCACTTAGGTTGGAGAACTGATATATGTAAGTGCTGTGGATAAAGAGGAAGAAGAGACATATGCGAGGAATGATCAGCAGTCTATGGAGGAGGGAAACATGATGAGGACAAGTAAAGAGGAAGAAAAAGAGACGTATGTGAGGAGTGATCAGCAGTCTATGGAGGAGGGTGACATGATGAGGACAACTAAAGAGGAAGAAGAGACGTATGTGAGGAGTGATCAGCAGACTACGGAGGAGGGTGACATGATGAGGACAAGTAAAGAGGTAGAAGAAGAGAAGTATGTGAGGAGTGATCAGCAGTGCATGGAGGGGGAAACTATGATGAGGACATTTAATAAGGAAGAACATTCATATGTGAGGAATGATCAGCAATATATGGAGGAGGGTGACATGATTAGGACCAGTAAAGAGGAAGAAGAAGAGACGTATGTGAGGAGTAATCAGCAGGCTATGGAGGAGGGTGACATGATGAGGACAACTAAAGAGGAAGAAGGAGAGACGTATGTGAGGAGTGATCAGCAGTCTACGGAAGAGGGTGACATGATGAGGACAAGTAAAGAGGAAGAACCAGAGACATATGTGTGGAGTGATCAGCAGTCTGTGGAGGAGGCTGACATGATGAGGACAATGAAAGAGGAAGAAGAGACGTATGTGAGGAGTGATCAACAGACTATTGAGGAGGGTGATGTAATTAAGACAATTAAAGAGGAAAAACAAGATAAGTATTTGAGTGATCAGCAGCATATGGAAGGGGATGACATGATAAAGACCATTAAAGAGGAAGAAGAAGAGACTTACATGAGGATTGATCAGCAGTCTATGGAGGAAGGTGACATGATGAGGACAACTAAAGAGGAAGAAGAGGAGTTGTATGTGAGGAGTGATCAGCAGGCTATGGAGGAGGGTGACATGATGAGGACAAGTAAAGAGGTAGAAGAAGACACGTATGTGAGGAGTGATCAGCAGTCTATGGAAGAGGGTGACATGATGAGGACAATTAAAGAGGAAGAAGGAATGTATGTGAGGAGTGATCAGCAGTCTATGGAGGAGGGTGACATAATAAGGACAATTAAAGAGGAAGAACAAGAGAAATATTTGAGGAGTGATCAGCAGTGTGTGGAAGGGGATGACATGATGAGGACAACTAAAGAGGAAGAAGAAGACACGTATGTGAGGAGTGATCAGCAGTCTATGGAGGAGGGTGACATGATTAGGACAAGTAAAGAGGAAGAAGAGACATACGTGAGGAGTGATCAGCAGGCTATACAGGAGGGTGACATGCTGGGGACAAATAAAGAGGAGGACACTGTTACAGAGGGCAGAACAGGTGAGTGATCAGCAAGCAATAAAGGGAACCTGAAGCGAGAAGTATCTGGAGGCTGCCATATTTATTTCCTTTTAAACAATACTAGTTTCCTGGCAGCCCTGCTGATCTATTTGGCAAATCTTGTCGGATTTTACAAAAATGTCAGAAACGCCTGATCTGCTCCATGCTTGTTCAGGGTCTATGGCTAAAAGTAGAGGCAGAGGATCAGCAGGACAGCCAGGCAACTGGTATTGCTTAAAGGGAGTGATCTGCAAACTTGGCTCTCCAGCTGTTAAGGAACTACAAGTCCCACAATGCATTGCGGGAGTGTGACAGCCACAGTCAAAATTCATAGACAAATGCATTGTGGGATTTTTAGTTCCTTAACAGCTGGAGAGCCAAATTTTCAGATCACTGGCTTAAAGGGCAACTGAAGAGAAAGGAATATGGAGACTGCCATATTTAATTCCTTTTAAGCAATACTGATTGCCTGGCAGCCCTGGAGATCCTTTTCCTCCAATACTTTAAAGCCCTGTCTACATGATACAATTTTTTTTGTGCGATTCGATCGCGATTCTATTTTTGATCTGATTAAATCCGACGTGTCCGATCGGTATTCGATTTGATTTGATTGGTAGTGTAATCGATTTACCATTGTTTTGCAATGATATTCACATCGAACCGAATGCCAATCAGACATGTTGGATTTAATTGCATTGAAAATAGAATCGCGATCGAATCAAACAAAAAATTGTATCGTGTAGATGGGGCTTTAGTAATAGACCCTAAACAAGCATGCAGCAGATCAGGAGTTTCTGACATTGTCAGATCTGACAGGATTAGCTGAATTGCTCTACAAACATAGCACAGATTTCTTGCTATATGTACATGTAGGCCTGTCACAAGAGTAAAACATTGCGTTCAGTGAGCTCTATTCACAATCACACATGCAGTAAAGTTTTTTTCTCTTTTACTGCAAAATTACCACCAGCGGTAATTTACGCTTTTTTTTTCTGCATTCATAAAAAATGTGTTTAGAATCAAAAGCGAGCAGATTGCGGTAGAAAAATGCAGAAACAGTGTAAAAAAGTCGTATAGAGAAAACAGAGGTGCCAAAAGAGTAAAATCACAATGGTAAAATGGCAGACACTGGAAACTGTCTATTTCAAGTAAACAGATTTTATTGGTACACTCCAAAGGGGCTGCAACGCGTTTCGCAGGCGTGAACCCGTTTCCTCAGGCAATAAAAATAGAGTACACAACTGAGGACAGAGGTAGACAGTGGTGTATGTCAGAACCAAATATAATACAAAGCACTAAGATAATACGGCGTATAATAAAAGTGTGTTTGCATATGTTACAAAGTGGTGGTGTGTACTAGGAGTCCAACGGATATAGCCAAAAAAGCTGTAAGGGAATTATGTGGTCAGCAGGGAATAATGGTGAAGGAGTTAGGCATATATTGTTGGGTGAGTACTAGTGGTGGCAAACAATGCAATAGATGAGTGGCATGGGGAGGACAATGAATAATGTGGGGGGGGGGGGGAGAGAAAATGGGGACTGCGGTCTGTGAGGTGTAATGGTGGAGGAGTGAGGCATAATAAGTGGAACACTAAGGGGTGGCTAACCATACAGCAGGTGGGTGGGTGTCAAAAGAACAAGTGGTACAGCATATTGATATTAAAAGCAGAAGGGAGAGATAGAAGTAAAAAAACTCACCAGTATTCCGTTCAAGATACACTTGGCACCTCTGTGCCGTGGTATCAGAAAACTGCAGATTAAATAGTCATATAGCCACGCCCCGCAGCCACTCAGGCAGCGGAGCAGACCGGAGGGATCCCACCCGGACGTTGCGACCATTGGGCCACATCATAAGTGTGCTCCATTGGGCATGGTGCGACTATAACATCGCATCCATGACGTGGTGAAATAATAGTCATGCGACCTTTCTGTCGCAAGTGTGGGCAGGTCTGGCAAGGGACTTCCTGATGACGTATAGCGGTGCTAGTGCGAAGCCGTGGGGGTTTTTGCAAAGTGGGGAAGCCGTGTGGTTGTAAGGCCTGGGACAGGAAATACATGTGACGCCATCTTGTAACAGGGCAATTTTGCCCAGGCGGCTAAGTTATTAAAATCTATGGATATTATCCTTATCATAAAGGTGTGGATATAGCGTACTATGTCAGACTTATTTCCATTTGTGATCTAAAATGGTTTAATTGTATTATAAAGTGAAAGAGTGTTTACAAAGGAGTTTGTATGTTATAATCTGCATTACTAGAAAAAGGTCTATCATTTTGTCCCACAAATAATTCCAACATGTTCGAAATTTTTGCTGATTTGAATGCCTATGTCCGCAAATTAACTCTCAAAGAACATTTCGCCATCAAAAAACTGAACCCGTCCCCTACCATTGAACCCACCTCCTTTATTATTACCAATAACGACACATTACTGCTATGCACGGTCTCCAACCCTCCCCCCCCCCCCCTGAAATAATTATGAAAAAATTCATCACCACAAAGTTAAAAGGAAGATCACGCTTTTATCCAACAGCATCCAAAGGCAACTATATTGATACTTTTTACCAACTAGTACTCCATGACCTAAAAAAGATCCACACTGATGCGCCCTTGTCCGTGTCCAATCTCAACCATAAACTAAAATCGGCCATCAAGACACTACAGAACAACCACAACGGGCTTGATTCACAAAGCAGTGCTAACTGTTAGCACACATGTTAAAAAAGCCCCCATTCACGCCTAAACTCAGTTGAGGTGTGATAAAATCAACTCGCACGCAAAGTCCAGCGCGCAAAACTTTGCGTACGCACAACGCGGTGTGCGCGAAATGTCGCACCGCGATGCAACTTTAATGTCGCATCCGATGCACCTATAAGGTCGACCTTATAGGTGCATCGGATGCGACCTTATAGGTGCATCGGATGCAACGTTAAAGTCGCATCGCGGTGCGACACTTCACGCACACCGAGCTGTGCACGCGCAAAGTTTTGCGCTCGGGACTTTGCGCGTGATCTTATTGTCAAAACGGTGCTAACCTACTTAGCACCCTGCTTATCACGCCCAAAGGTGCTAAGTAGGTTAGCACGGCTTTGTGAATCAAGCCCAACTTGGTCATCAAGCCAGCAGACAAGGGCGGTGGGATTGTCGTCTTAGATTAGATTACCTAAAGGAAGCAGACCAACTACTTGGAGATGTATGTTACTATGAGATTTTAGACACCGACCCCACTACGGAACTCAACAAAACCCTAAAATCCCTGATCAACAATTCATTATTCAATAATATCATCACCAAAAATGAAAGGAACTTTATCATTAGTACACAACCAAAAACCCCATTCTTTTACTACTTAACAAAAATTCATAAAAACCTTACCAATCCACCCGGCCGGCCGATCATTTCCGGTATTAATTCCATCACTAGCAATCTATCACAGTTCATAGACCAACATCTACAGAACCATACAGTCTCTGGATTCATATCTCAAAGATTCCTCACACCTCATACAATTGCTCAGTTCCATCACCTGGCATACAGATTACCTATGGCTCACATGTGACATTACCTCGCTATACACAAACATACCCCACTCATATGGACTAACAGCCATTCAACACTTTTTATCGTCCAATCCGTCCATGCCCCCGATCCAACAGTCCTTCTTAGTTCAGTGCACAGAATTCATTTTGCAAAACAACATATTCACCTTCATGGATAAAATATATCATCAGACAAATGGGACAGCTATGGGGTCGTTGTTCGCTCCATCTTATGCAAATCTGGCCATGGGACTACTAGAACACCAAAAAAAATGCAACACAACAATCCATTTCTTCAAAATATTTTTTACAAGCACTATATTGACGACCTGATTTTCATCTTGCAAGGGTCCGACGACTCTATTCCACTATTCATAAACTATCTCGATTCCAATCCGGCCCGGCCTCCAGTTCCCCTTCCACCACCACCCTACTGCCATTGAATTCCTAGACCTTACACTATTCATTGAATCCAATCTCATCAAAACAAAAACGTACTTTAAACCCGTAGACGCTAATCATTACATCCATTTTGACAGCTTCCACCACAGACCCTGGACCATCAACACACCCTACAGTCAATTTCCGGAGAATACACAAAAACTGTACAGACCTACAAGACTATCACACCCAATCCGATATTCTCACTAATAAGTTCCTAGCCCGAAAATACCCCAAAAAACTCATAAAGGATGCTAAGTTCAAGGCTAAAACCAAAATACCAAATAGCACAATCCCTGCAACAGTCAACCACATGTCTGATAGCCACCCTCAATTCATTACTAGATTTAATCAGGGCTGTGGAGTCGGTCCAAAAATCCACCGACTCCGACTCCTCAGTTTAGGATTCCACTGACTCCGACTTCACGACTCCGACTCCTCAAATTTGCATATTACAATTTTGTTGATTAAAAGTATGTAACATGAAATTCGTCTCTTAACTGCCAACGCTTAGGAATTTTACAAGACAACTGAAGTGAGAAGGATATGTAGACTACTATATTTATTTCCTTTAGACTAAAACTAGTCCTTGGTAAGAGTACTTGTAAAAGGTACAAACCGGAACAAAGAACATCTATCAGGCCCTAGGCAATGTAAGTGTGGGTACATGTAAGAATGATGTGCAGGTACTCTGCAGGGGAAGGAGGAGATTGTAAACAGACAACACCTCTGTGTTCAATGTGCACAGCATTCTCAGTGGATTCCCTGCAGCTCTGTGGGGAGTGCATATGTAGAGTATAGTACTACTGTGTAACAAAGTAAACCTGAGGCAGATTAAATTAAAGTTTTATACATACCTGGGGCTTCCTCCAGCCGCCTTCAGGATAATCAGTCCCTCGTTGTCCTCCTCCACCACCTGGATCTTCTGCTATGAGTCCAGGTACTTGAGCCAGTCAGGCGTAGTGCGCATGCACACACTCCGCCGCCAGGAGCATACTACACCTGTGTAGCACTATTGCGCAGGTGCAGAATGTTCCTGGCTGTGGGAGCTGCATGCGGCTGGACAGCGCTGACTGGCTGAATTACCAGGACTCATAGCAGAAGATCCGGGTGGTGGAGGACAGCGAGGGACTGATTAGCCTAAAGGGGGCTGGAGGAAGCACCAGGTATGTATAAAACTTTACTTTTCATCCGTCTCAGTTACCCTTTAATTTGTAGTCACCAAACCAAATTTTAATAACATATCAAATTATTTGATTTCATCAGCAAAGGGAGTGCATACATTTGCATAAATCAGCATCAATGCAGAATTATTTCCATCTTGTTGACCATCTCTATTAGTGACACAGCTACACATCAGGCTTTATTCTTACAGCATAGATGTTATTTAGTATATATAAGAGATTCCTGTGTACACATCATATATACAGTCACAATCAGATATGTATATCTGACCTTAAAAATACGAGGACTGCTTTATTGAAGCAGCACAAGTAACTAATTTTGATTGGTTCATTTCATTTTTGTGGACTAAGCACAGCTATTACTGTATATATACTGTATATATACATTATTTTTAATGACTATTATCTGAGAAATAGAACATTTTATCATATTTTCTATTTTAATTACAGTTACAAATTCATTAGGAGTCGGAGTCGGTGCATTTTTTCCCGACTCCGACTCCAGGCACCCAAAATTGCCGACTCCGACTCCGACTCCACAGCCCTGGATTTAATGCCCAACACCCCCAAATCCGTTCAATTTTAAAAAATCGATGGGACATACTCTTACCTACGCCAATCATTGCCCCCCACACCAGCAATCACATTATGGCGAGCCCCCAATTTACGCAATATCCTAGCCCCCAGTCGCTTACGCCTATTATCCGAACCTATTAATCAACAAAAACTCTCAAAACCAGGTTGCTTCCCCTGCAATAATGCCAGATGTCTGGCCTGCACTTTTATCCAGACTACCTCAACATTCACATCAAACGCAACCCATTTACAGTGCCAGATCAAAGATCACATTACTTGCACTTCCCGGTTCATCATCTACGTTATTTCTTGCCCCTGCCACCTCCAGTACGTGGGACGCACGACTCAACCAGCCCGTAGTAGAATTGGCCAACACAAGAGAAATATCCCAAAAAATGTTCCCCTACACGGTGTATCACGACACTTTAACACCCACCACCAGGGCTGTGGAGTCGGAGTCGGAGTCGTGGAGTCGGGCAATTTTGGGTGCCTGGAGTCGGAGTCGGGAAAAAATGCACCAACTCCGACTCCGACTCCTAATGAATTTGTAACTGTAATTAAAATAGAAAATATGATAAAATGTTCTATTTCTCAGATAATAGTCATTAAAAATAATGTATATATACAGTATATATACAGTAATAGCTGTGCTTAGTCCACAAAAATGAAATGAACCAATCAAAATTAGTTACTTGTGCTCCTTCAATAAAGCAGTCCCCGTATTTTTAAGGTCAGATATACATATCTGATTGTGACTGTATATATGATGTGTACACAGGAATCGCTTATATACACTAAATAACATCTATGCTGTAAGTATAAAGCCTGATGTGTAGCCGTGTCACTAATAGAGATGGTCAACGAGATGGAAATAATTCTGCATTGATGCTGATTTATGCAAATGTATGCACTCCCTTTGCTGATGAAATCAAATAATATAATATGTAATTAAAATTTGGTTTGGTGACTACAAATTAAAGGGTAACTGAGACGGATGAAAAGTAAAGTTTTTACATACCTGGGGCTTCCTCCAGCCCCCTTCAGGCTAATCAGTCCCTCGCTGTCCTCCACCACCCGGATCTTCTGCTATGAGTCCTGGTAATTCAGCCAGTCAGCGCTGTCCGGCCGCATGCCGCTCCCACAGCCAGGAACATTCTGCACCTGCGCAATAGTGCTGCACAGGTGTAGTATGCTCCTGGCGGCGGAGTGTGTGCATGCGCACTATGCCCGACTGGCTCAAGTACCTGGACTCATAGCAGAAGATCCAGGTGGTGGAGGAGGACAACGAGGGACTGATTATCCTGAAGGCGGCTGGAGGAAGCCCCAGGTATGTATAAAACTTTAATTTCATCTGTCTCAGGTTTACTTTGTTACACAGTAGTACTATACTCTACATATGCACTCCCCACAGAGCTGCAGGGAATCCACTGAGAATGCTGTGCACATTGAACACAGAGGTGTTGTCTGTTTACAATCTCCTCATTCCCCTGCAGAGTACCTGCACATCATTCTTACATGTACCCACACTTACATTGCCTAGGGCCTGATAGATGTTCTTTGTTCCGGTTTGTACCTTTTACAAGTACTCTTACCAAGGACTAGTTTTAGTCTAAAGGGAATAAATATAGTAGTCTACAGATCCTTCTCACTTCAGTTGTCTTGTAAAATTCCTAAGCGTTGGCAGTTAAGAGACGAATTTCATGTTACATACTTTTAATCAACAAAATTGTAATATGCAAATTAGAGGAGTCGGAGTCGTGGAGTCGGAGTCAGAGTCGGTGGAATCCTAAACTGAGGAGTCGGAGTTGGAGTCGGTGGATTTTTGGACCGACTCCACAGCCCTGCCCACCACGACGGTGACCCCAGCCAGTTCCATATCACACTTATCGAAACGGTTCACCAGAACAGAGTGGGTGCTTTTGAACGCCTCAAAGCTCGTGAAATGTTTTGGATACAAGTGCTGAAAACCCTTGTACCCCAAAGGGCTCAACGAGCAACTTGAAAAATTATACTGATCCAAATTTACTATACTTAGTCGCCTCTTTTATCATATCCTTTTAATTTTTTTTTATCATATCCTTTTAATTGGTTCTTAATCTGTTTTACATAATTTTTGCCTATTGTTTTATACAGTTCTGAGCATGATCTTATTAATATTTCTTATGCCTCTAGTTCTTATTTGAATTGATGCACCCTATTTTTATTTATTATTAACTTTTAGTTTCATATGATGACTAGACCACTTTATATTACAAGAATACTAATCCATACATTCATATGCCATTTACTAAGATACTTGTTGAGGTATGTTGTTCTTGTATGTTCACAGCCGTATAAATCACGTAGCTATGGGAACCAACTATTGATATATGTATACATATATGTTTATTTGAGCTTTATATTTCGATATCTATCACTGCCTTCAGGCAAGTTTATATTTTTATTGTTGGAACCCGACCCCCGGGGCCCGGGTATTTTCTGAGCTGTTGTCTTGATTATGATTTTGATGTCCAGTGATAATCCCTGCTGTCTGGTTTTCTGGACTATGTTAACACAATACCATGACACCTTCTGCCCAATAGAGGGCAGCAGTACACTAGTCTACTGTTCATTATAACATACAAACTCCTTTGTAAACACTCTTTCACTTTATAAAGCAATTAAACCATTTTAGATCACAAATGGAAATAAGTCTGACATAGTACGCTATATCCACACCTTTATGATAAGGATAATATCCATAGATTTTAATAACTTAGCCGCCTGGGCAAAATGCCCTGTTACAAGATGGCGTCACATGTATTTCCTGTCCCAGGCCTCACAACCACAGGGCTTCCCCGCTTTGCAAAACCCCCCGCGGCTGCGCACTAGCACCGCTATACGTCATCAGGAAGCCCCTTGCCAGACCTGCCCACACTTGCGACAGAAAGGTCGCATGACTATTATTTCACCACGTCATGGATGCAATGTTATAGTCGCACCATGCCCAATGGCGCACACTTATGATGCGACCCAATGGTCGCAACGTCCGGGTGGGATCCCTACGGCCCGCTCCGCTGCCTGATTGGCCGCGGGGCGTGGCTATACGACTATTTCATCTGCAGTTTTCTGATACCACGGCACAGAGGTGCCAAGTGTATCCTGAACGGAATACTGGTGAGTTTTTTTACTTCTATCTCTCCCTTCTGCTTTTAATATCAATATGCTGTACCAATTGTTCTCTTGGCACCCACCCACCTGCTGTATAGTTAGCCACCCCTTAGGCTCCCTGCACACTGCATGCAATTCCGATTCCGCTTTTTAATTGGTTTTTACATCCGATTCCGATTTTGAATCTTTACTGCATGCTGCGTTTTTTGACCCGTTTTTCTGTTAAATGTATTCAGGGAAAATCGGAATTGAAAATCGGAAACGGAATCGGAATCTGAAAACGGATTTGCAGTGTGCAGGGAGCCTTACACCCCACAGACCGCAGTCCCCATTTTCTCTCCCCCCCCCCCCCTATTCATTGTCCTCCCCATGCCACTCACCTTTTGCATTGTTTGCCACCACTAATATTCACCCAACAATATATGCCTAACGCCTTCACCATTATTCCCTGCTGACCACATTTCCACCCCCGCACCCCCACCCCCGCCCTACGCATCAGATTACGTTTGTCCACATCGTTCCCTTACAGCTTTTTTGGCTATATACGTTGGACTTTGTAACATATGCAAACACACTTTTATTATACGCTGTATTATCTTAGTGCTTTGTATTATATTTGGTTCTGACATACACCACTGTCTACCTCTGTCCTCAGTTGTGTACTCTATTTTTATTGCCTGAGGAAACAGGTTCACGCCTGCGAAACGCGTTGCAGCCCCTTTGGAGTGTACCAATAAAATCTGTTTACTTGAAATAGACAGTTTCCAGTGTCTGCTTACAGGAGGTAAGCCCACCACTGCCTCCAAAGCATATTTTAACGTTTTACCATTGTGATTTTACTCTTTTGGCGTCTGTTTTCTCTATACTGCACAATTATCCACCCTTGGTGGAGGGGTATCTCCCCTTTTTTTTTTCCTGTCTACAGAGAGTGACTTTTTAATCCTGAGTTAGGACAGGACAATCTCCTCACCTGCCTATACAGTGGTTGCCTGGCGGTAACCCTGGTTTGTGAGTATATCTATTGTACTCTTTTCATTTATCCAACCATTACAGTAATTACTGCACTATATTGGGCTCTCGGTCTCTCATTTTCTCTATACTGTAAAAAAGTTGTTAAACATGCAGGAAAAAACCTGTCAAAATAAATGTTTTAGAGTCTAGCAAACAGCGCTAAAGGCTCTAGGCTAGTAGGTGATAAAAAAAAATGTGGATTTCGTTTTTTTGTGAAGAAAAAAATTGTATCTAACCATTTTTGCAGACATTTTTTTGTATTATTTTCACACTTTTTCGCATGCATTAAAATCCTGCGGAAAACTTTGTGAATGTCAACATGGTCTTATTTCCGTCAGAAAGTTTCTGACTTTTGTTTACCGCCATACGATAAATGATTGTGAATAGAGCCCATTGTCTCATCAAGCTCTACAATTTCCTGCTTTTCCATGTATGGCCAATGAGATGCAAATAACTCTGACTGCAATGCAAATTGTATGCTTCTTATCAGATGCAGCTGCTGCATTTGCTCCATCTCCAATCTGCATAAACTTTGCATCAACTTGGAATTATTAGCATCCCACTGACTATCCCTAATGATAATTATTCCTCCCCTCAGAATTCTCTAACAGGAAGTGATGATGTTTCTCTATTTGCAGGGCGGAGTCCCGGCATCAGGAACCTCTCAGAGACTCGTCTCTCTGTATCCACAGACTGTACAATGGATGATGAGGTCATTGGACAAGAGTCTCCTGCAGATACCCTGGTTACTCCAAATATTCCCCCAGACTCCCTTCACCTGTCTAAACCTGGGGTGTCTCATACCCAGCAGAGTTCTCCCCCTGCTGGAAGGTCTCATTCCTGTTCCACCTGTGGGAAATGTTTCATTAAGAAGTCACATCTGGTCAGTCATGAGAGATCTCACACGGATAAGAAGCCCTATTCATGTGCTGAGTGTGGGAAACGTTTTGGAGATAATGAAAACCTTGTCAGACACGAAAGATCTCACACTGGTGAGAAGCCATATTCATGTGCTGAATGTAGGAAATGTTTTAGACAAAAGTCACATCTTGTCAGTCACGAGAGATCTCACATGTATAAGAAGCCCTATTCATGTGCTGAGTGTGGGAAACGTTTTAGAGATAAAGGAAATCTTGTCATACATCAGAGATCTCACACGGGTGAGAAGCCCTATGCATGTGCTGAGTGTGGGAAATGTTTTGTTCAGAAATCAAACCTTGCTATGCATGAGAGATCTCACACTGGTGAGAAGCCCTATTCATGTAGTGAGTGTGGGGCATTGTTTGTATATAAAGTAGACCTTGCCATACATGAGAGAACTCACTCCGGTGAGAAGCTATATATATGTGCTGAGTGTGGGAAATGTTTTGTACAGAAAACAAGGTTGGTCATACATGAGAGATCTCACACTGGTGAGAAGCCCTTCTCATGTGCTGAGTGTGGGAAATGTTTTAGGCAAAAATCACAACTTGTATCACATGAGAGAACTCACACTGCCAAGAAATCGTATTCATGTGCTGAGTGCGGGAAATGTTTTGTTCAGAAATCACATCTGGTTAGCCATGAGAGATCTCACACTGCCAAGAAATCGTATCCATGTGCTGAGTGTGGTAAAAGTTTTGTTCAGAAATCAAACCTTATAGTACATGAGAGGTCTCACACTGGTGAGAAGCCCTTTTTTTGTGCTGAGTGTGGGAAATGTTTTAACAGTAAAGCACACCTTGTCGCTCATGAGAAAACCCACACTGGCGAGAAACCATATTCATGTGCTGAGTGCGGGAACCAATTTACAGCTAAAGGAAGCCTTGTCAGTCATGAGAGAACTCATACTGGTGAGAAACCATATTCATGTGCTGAGTGTGGGAAATGTTTTGGGCATAAATCACACCTTGTCTCACATGAGAGAACTCACACTGGTGAGAAACCGTATTCATGCTCGGAGTGTGGGAAATGTTTTGGAGCTAAAGGAAACCTTGTCTATCATGAGAGAACTCACACTGGCGAGAAACCATATTCATGTGCTGAGTGTGGGAAATGTTTTGGACAGAAATCAGCTCTTGTCAGACATGAGAGAGCTCACACTGGTGAGAAGTAAGGATCAGTGAGACAGCTTTTCCTTCAGTGAACCTGGCCTTGCCTGTTAGTGGCTGCTGAACACTGCGCTCCATCTACCTCAGGGGTCCCCAACCTTTGTCCACCACTGTCCCGACCAAAATTTTCTCCAGGGGCCCCCCAGGGGGGGAGGGGGGGGGGGTGTTGGAGGGGCGTGGCTAGTGGCGGCGCCAGTTACCACAGTATAGCAAGTACAGTTAGCCCAGTATAGCTAGTACAGTTAGCCCAGTATAGCTAGTACCGTTACCACAGTATAGCTAGTACAGTTACCACAGTATAGCAAGTATAGTTAGCCCAGTATAGCAAGTACAGTTAGCCCAGTATAGCAAGTATAGTTAGCCCAGTACAGCAAGTATAGTTAGCCCAGTATAGCAAGTATAGTTAGCCCAGTATAGCAAGTACAGTTAGCTCAGTATAGCAAGTACAGTTAGCCCAGTATAGCAAGTACAGTTAGCCCAGTATAGCAAGTATAGTTAGCCCAGTACAGCAAGTATAGTTAGCCCAGTATAGCAAGTACAGTTAGCCCAGTATAGCAAGTATAGTTAGCCCAGTATAGCAAGTATAGTTAGCCCAGTATAGCTGCCCCAGTGTCGCCAGTACAGTTAGCCCAGTATAGCAAGTACAGTTAGCCCAATATAGCAAGTACAGTTAGCCCAGTATAGCTGCCCCAGTGTCGCCAGTACAGTTAGCCCAGTATAGCAAGTACAGTTAGCCCAATATAGCAAGTACAGTTAGCCCAGTATAGCTGCCCCAGTGTCGCCAGTACAGTTAGCCCAGTATAGCAAGTACAGTTAGCCCAATATAGCAAGTACAGTTAGCCCAGTATAGCTGCCCCAGTGTCGCCAGTACAGTTAGCCCAGTGTAGCCAGTAGTTACCCCAGCATAGTGCCCCAGTGTAGCTAGGCTAGGTGCCCTCTCCACCCCGCGGCCGCCACTCCGGTTACCTTATGAGTAAGGACCTCTGATGTACCTGACAGAGCTGGAAGTAGGGAGGATGGAGAGCAGCAGCCAATAACTGACTTGCTCGGTAATGATAGAGGGATAAGCGAAACTGTTGAGAAGCTCTACTAATGCACTGAGTGTGGGAAATGTGATGACCTTCAGTGTTTTGCAATGTTTCCTTTATTCCTTATAAGGTGCACATGGATGGAAGCATCTTTACACAGAATCCCGAGGACTCTTTCAGGCTAGTCAGTGAATTGATTTATTAAAGCATTAAATATCCTGAACAGAGGAGACATGATGAGATAAACACAAATGGGCACTATTCTAGTTTAGGGGACCCAGCAGGGAACCTCATAGGGAACAGTTCTCCAATCACAGCACCCTCTCCAGCATGAAGCATTGTGATTGGCTGAATAGTGTGGGCATATACTACAACCAGTAACCTTGCAGTTCGGGAGGGTGCTGTCCACCCAGTCATGTTAGTGGAATTTCCCTATGAGGTTTCCTGCTGGGTCCCATAAATTAGACTAACGCCTACTAAAGTACTAACCCAGAAACACACACAGTCCTGCGAGACCCAAGTAATGTCTCTCTGTACATACACACAGGAGCTAACCGTGCCTGAAGGGCGACCACCTCACACCTCCAGAAATACATCCAACACAGAGAATGGTCATGGCCTCAACCAAGGCCGGATTTATACCTCTTCTGCCCCAGGCCAAGTATGTTGGAGCTCTCCAGCTATGTGCAGCAGTGCCCCGCCCATTCCATGTGCAGCCCCCTCTACCATGTGTAACTCCATGTACTGCAGCCCCTCCCATTCCATGTGCAGCCCCCTCTTCCATGTGTAACATTCATGTACTGCAGCCCCTCCCATTCCATGTGCAGCCCCCTCTTCCATGTGTAACATCCATGTACTGCAGCCCCTCCCATTCCATGTGTATCATCCATGTACAGCAGCCCCCTCCCATTCCATGTGCAGCCCCCTCTACCATGTGTATCATCCAAGTATGGCAGCCCCATTCCATGTGCAGCCCCCTCTACCATGTGTAACATTCATGTACAGCAGCCCCCTCTTTCCATGTGTAACATCCATGTACTGGAGCCCCCTCCCATTCCTTGTGCAGCCCCCTCTACCATGTGTAACATCCATGTACTGCTGCCCCTCCCATTCCATGTGCAGCCCCCTCTTCCATGTGTATCATCCATGTACTGCCGCCCCCTTTCCATTCCATGTGCAGCCTGTTCTTCCATGTGTAACATCCATGTACTGCAGCCCCTCCCATTCCATGTGCAGCCCCCTCTTCCATGTGTAACATCCATGTACTGCAGCCCCTCCCATTCCATGTGCAGCCCCCTTTACCATGTGTATCATCCATGTACAGCAGCCCCCTCTTCCATGTGTATCATCCATGTACTGCAGCCCCCTCCCATTCCATGTGCAGCCCCCTCTACCATGTGTAACATCCATGCACTGCAGCCCCCTCCCATTCCATGTGCAGCCCCCTCTTCCATGTGTAACATCCATGTACTGCAGCCCCTCCCATTCCATGTGCAGCCCCCTCTTCCATGTGTAACATCCATGTACTGCAGCCCCCTCCCATTCCATGTGCAGCCCCCTCTACCATGTGTATCATCCATGTACTGCAGCCCCCTCAACCATGTGTAACATTCATGTACAGCAGCCCCCTCTACCATGTGTATCATCCATGTACTGCAGCCCTCTCCAATTCCATGTGCAGCCCCCTCTACCATGTGTATCATCCATGTACTGCAGCCCCCTCCCATTCCATGTGCAGCCCTTTCTACCATGTGTATCATCCATGTACTGCAGCCCCCTCCCATTCCATGTGCAGCCTCCTCTACCATGTGTATCATCCATGTGCTGCAGCCCCCTCCCATTCCATGTGCAGCCCCCTCTACCTTGTGTAACATCCATGTACTGCAGCCCCTCCCATTCCATGTGCAGCCCCCTCCTCCATGTGTAACATCCATGTACTGCAGCCCCTCTCTTTCATGTACAGCTCCCTTGGGCATCAGCTTTCCTTTTTCATGTGTTACTCCCCATTTGCATTCTTCTCTTTCATATGTAGCAGCCCGTTTCACATCTAGGTGCCCCTCGGGCTGCAGCCACCCAAGGCCAGGACCTTTCCAGAAATCCAACTCTGGCCTCAGCTGTATAAGAACAATGTTAGTTTATTGTACTAATCAGAATGTATACAGATGCTCTGTCTTGCACTGTGGTTATTACAATGTGGTTGCTGTATACATAGTTATTTGGGTTGTAAAAAGACATACATACATCCAGCTCACCCAGAAAATAAAGAACACTATCCTGCATCCTTACATATCCCTGTTGATCCAGTGGAAGGCGAAAAAGCATAGCCCCAAAAGGGAAAAAAATTATTCCCAACTCCAGATGGCAATCATATAAAATCCCTGGATCAACACTACAAGAATTGCAGGTGTCTAGTATTTATATCCGTGGATGTCTTTCAATGCAAGGAAAGCATCTAAACCCCTCCCCCTTTTCTTAAACGCAGAAAAACATTCAATATTTGAATCACTCTTAGGCTGCTTTTTACAGTGGGACGTTAAAGTCCCACGTTACAGCAGCGTGTAATGCGGCCTAACTCACAGTAATGAAAAATCTAATGTGCTGTTCAGAGTGCCCATGTTACGTTACATTGTAACGCTACACGTTGAATGAAAGTGCAGCATACTGTGCATTATACTGGGCTTTAGCTGCGTTAGGCAGCTTGCACATGCTCAGTGACTAGCCACATGGCTAATTAATATTCACTGCACTGTGGTGACGTAACCTGGACTCGTAGTGTTTTCCGGATCATGAATGAATCATTCATTTGATCCAGATCTTTTTTGTGAGTCGAATCATCCGGATCATCACAATGAATGATTCAGTTCACAGTGGATGTCTGTCTGGAAGGAACAAGAACATACAGAATGTATAGTGCTGGGAAAGTCGTGTCCTGCTAGTCATTTCACACCCAGTCTGCTTCCCTAGTAAAATGATTCAAATGATCAAAGATCATCTTTTCAATGATCCGATTCGAATCATCCGAATCCTTGAAAAGATCCGGACTTCCCATCACTATCCTGGAGCGGCTGTTCTATCACTATAGATAGAATGAAAACAGCACACCAAGAGCTGCATAACGCGGCTCAATCGACGCCCAACTTCAACACCACCATGCGTTGCGTTAGGGGCACGTTATGCAAACTTAACGTCTCCTAAAACGCAACGTCTTGGTGTTAAAGAGGCCTAACTGTAATGAGCTAAATAAATGGCTTAAACGTTTTTTCTCTATGCGCAGATCATGTCCCTTAGTCCTTTGCACAAGCCTAGAAACAAGATTTTATATTGCCCTCTGGTCGATTTAAACATGTTAACTAGATCTCTTCTAAGGTCTCTTTTCTCCAGATTAAATAAGCCTAGTGTATCTAACCTTTCTTGGTAAGTAAGACCTTCCATCCCGCTAATCAATTTTGTTGCTCGTTTTTGCACCTGCTCTAAAACTGTAATATCATTCTTGTAATGCTGTGCCCAGAACTGAATTCCATATTCCAGATGCGGCCATACTAGATAGTTAAACAGGGGCAATATTATGCTGGCATCCCAAGTTTTTATTTCCCTTTTAATTCATCCCAAAATTTATATTTGCTTTAGCTGCAGCTGCTTGGCATTAAATACAATTATTTAACTTGTTGGTAATGGGTACTCCTAAGTCCCTATCCAAGCTTGATGCCCCCATCTGTATTCCGTTTACTTTGTATGTTGTTAGAACAAACTATGGCCCGTGGGCCACAGGCTGTTTCATCTGGCCTGAGTAGCTTTTTAGGACATGATCCTGCACTTTGATTCGCCCAATGGGCTGCCTGTCATTTGATTATATGCTAAAATAAATTAACGTTGCTCTGATACTGTTGAGCCCATGACCATTTTTATGTGTTACATGTAGTAATAGGCCTAGTTAGAACTTGGTTCACTTTTTATTTTTTTTCCATTTCAAGGGTTAATAAACCAGAAGCTTCATCTATGCAAATGAGGCATGCTCAGCAGACCCATGCAGCCATGGTTCTCCTGAAGAGTAAATAATAAAACAAAACACCTTTATCTGGCTGAACAAACTCTCCTGACAAAAGAGTGATGAGAAGATAATTATTTTATTTGGAGCTAAACTACCCACATTTTACCTCACACTGATATTTCAGAGTCAACATTTAACCCTATAAAGTGAAAATAAAAATGTGAGATTCCAGGAAAGCCCTGTATACTGTTGTTACTACACATTCTGTACCATTCCTTATCTGCTGAGTTTATTTACATATATTAGTTATCTGGGAAATCTGATGATGTTCCTCCAATATATGTGCAATGGAATAATATATGAGAAAAGGGGATACATAGCAGTGACTGCAAGCCAGATACCTAGATATTAAGGTGTTGGGGAGGTTGTGGGCCCTCTGGCCCTCTTAGTCTAATAGCAATCAGTGTGTGACGGCTGGGGTGGGAGGGATGAGGGGCGCACTTTGGTGTCTCTTGCCTTGGGTGCTGGAGGACCTTGTCCCAGCTCTGATCTGTGATGATGTTATTTTGTGTATAACTGAGTGGCTCTGATTATTAGGCTCGGTAAGATTGGATAAAGGCTGGCTTACACATTAATAATTCATTTTATGTTATATTTCACTTAAAAATGTTACTAGATTTGAATGCTAGAGGTATTACGATCATTTCAGTGACTACTTATTAATTGTATATACTCTGTATACAATAATGTGAATACATTGTTTTCATATGTACAGAAAGGAATCATTATTTTCATTTTATAAAAGAATATCATCAATTCATTTATTGTCTGTATGGTATTATTATTATTTATTGTATTTATAAAGCGCCAACATATTACGCAGGTAGAGTTTGCTCAGTAGAAATGCTTGCAATAAATTACTATATATTTTGCAGATGTCATCAAGTTGGGTTCCGCAGGTGCTGTTTAGGAGGGTGGACTCTCCAGTTTCCTGTGGGCTGGCAATGTACCAAGATAGGTGCTGTCTACTCTCTAGTTGCCTGTATCCCAGGGTGGCTTTACACCTGAGAGGTTATCATGTCTTGTAAGTCAGGCGTCTGTTATCTCTACTCCTCCTTTTGCATCCTGCTTATACAGGCAGCATCACACTGCATCATGGGAGATTACAGGAATTTCTTCCTTGTATTCAATTATGTCCATGACATTGTATTATAGAATTAGAAATAGCAGACACACTAGGTTATTCCTGAAATAATGAGCACTTACCTGCCGAAACATGCAAAATAGCAGCCACACTAAGTGATGCCTGAAAAATTGAGTGGTTACCTGATGATTAAACATTTGAATTGAATGTATGAGACAGACGCCAGAAATAAAGGTCATGCGCTAGGGTAATAATAATAATAATAATATAAATGCCCAGGGCGGACATGAGGCCTACAATAACTGGCATGCACCAGGGTAGTAATGCATAAAAATTAAATTAGTGCCGTATTGCTCATGTGTGCTGTAACCCTCTGGTATTCATGACACGTTAATTTTTTTTATAAATGTCAAGTAATTGACGCTGCTGTGTGCCAGGAGACTTTGCTTGTCTGTCATGATCCCCCAGCTGCACTCAATGTACTTTCTGGCAGGACACTTGAGGCGGGGCGGGGCAAGCCAACAGCTCCATGGCAAATTGCCACAGCTCTGGACGCAGGTAAAACCTGCACACCCAGAAGTCCAGAGGTTCTTTGCTCCTCAGACTGTCCACAGTGATCTTTAACCCAAGGTAGTTAGATACCTGCTGGTTGAGGTGTTCCCTGAGGGTGAATCCTGAGGCTTTGTGCAGAAGATGGACCTCATTTTGAACATTGCTGCATCACTTTTAGCATGAAATCACCCTGTTCCTGCAGGCGGGGGAGTGTTACTGGCACTGCTTTGGCTGGAAATGTTTTTTCCTGTGCTACTACCAACCTGAAAAGCGGAATACATCTGTCTCAGCTTGGTGTGGAAATGCTGTATTTTGGCCACCCTCATTGAGTCTGGTAGCATATCCGCCTGTTTGTACCAAGGGTCTAATAAAGTTGCCAAGTACAGGTCTGTGTTCTTCATGGATTTGATACGGGAGTCCTTCCTCAGACATGACAACATGAACTGTGCTATTCTAACAAGATCTAAGGCAGAGGACTCCAGCTCATGTTCCTCATTAATCCTTCACCACAGTTTGTTCTCCCCAGCTATGGACAAGGCCAGGGTCCCTCAAAAGGTGAGCATCCCCCGAGAAGCCTGCTCCTCTTTCTTTCCCTCACCACCACAGCCATCAACCTCCTCCTCTGACTCATCTTTAGACTTCTCCCTCTGCCCATGTACAGCCGATGATAATGGCCCCTTTTCAAATGGCAAAAGTATAAACTCATCTTCCTCTTCACACTCCAGCTCATCCACGGCCTGATCAAGGACACTGTGCACGGCATGCTCCAGAAAACAGATGTAAGGCATGATGTCACTGTGACTGACCAGATTAGTGGTCTCCTCAAAAGGATGCAAAAGTCTGCAGGCATCACAAATGAACACCCATTGCCTCAGGTATAAATACCCCATCTCCTTAGAGACTGTCCTACCAGCCAGCGCACACATGTACTCATTAAAAGGGTTCTGTGGAGGGTTTAAAAAAACAAAAAACTGACACTTACCTGGGGCTTCTAGGCCACCTGCAGCTGTCATGTCCCGTGCCGTCCTCCTACGATTCTCCATTCCCTGCAGCTGGTCCCGGTCTAATTATTCGTCTAACTAGACAAATGCTGTGTGCTCCCGCTCATGTCTCTGGAAGCTTACTGCGCAGTACAAACAAACCTCATACTGCGCCTGCACAGTAAGCTCCCGGAGACTGGAGCAAGAGCGAACACGCGCGGCCACAGCCGTGCAGCCGCAGTTGTATTAGAAGAATAATTAGACCGGGACCGGTGGCGGGGAACAAAAAATCGTGGGATGATGGTGCAGGACATGACAGCTGCAGGGGGCCGATAGAAGCCCCAGGTACGTGTCGTTTTTTTGTTTTTTAAACGCTCCACAGAGCCCCTTTAACAGCACATTGCTGCTGGTACAGCCGATCCAACATGAGTAAAGACGAATTCCATCTGGTAGGGCTATCACCAATAAGGCGTATCACAGGCATTTGGTACTGCTGCTGAAGCTCAGCAACACGAGCCTTGGCCATGTAGGATTGGCGGAAATGTCCAGCCACTTTCCTGGCCTGCTTCAAGATGTCCTGGAATCCAGGGTACTTAACTGCGAAACGTTGCACAATTAGATTTAAGACATGCGCCATGCATGGCACAAGTCAATCGTTCACTTTTCAAAGTAGCAAACAGATTGGTACCATTGTCGTACACAACTTTACCAATACTGAGGTTACATGGGGTCAGCTACTCAGTCTTGGGCCTGTGTCTGCAGAGTGGACAGAAGTGCAGATCCAGCAAATGTACAGTGACAGTGGGCTGCATCAGTGTTGCATGAAAGAACAAAGATGATTGGGTCTCCACATGAATAAGTGTGTAAGAAAATATTGCATAAATCCAGATGGAGACCCAGTCATATTTGTTCTTTCATGGTACTTTCATGCACTTCTGCTGTATCCAAGTGCATACTGGTTGACTCTCTGGTGCTGAATTCTAGCGGTTGAGCCTGGGGATGACTGCTTTTGGTTCTGGACTACAACAGTGATGCAGCCAGCTACACACTACACTGCGGGAGACCAAGGTTCGAATCCTGGCTAGAGTCAGTGTCTGTTCAGTAAGGAGTTCAAGGCAAGACTCCCTAACACTGCAGGGTGGCCTCTTAAGCGCATCCCAGTGGCTGTAGCTCTTGAGCACTCTAAGGGCTCTTTTCCACTATGAAATGCATAATGTGTAGACGTTCAAATTGTTTCAGATCAATTTTGCGATAGATTTTGCATTAAGTACCCAAAATCTATTGTAAAATCTATCGCAATCCGATTGGACCGGTTAGAAATTACGTATCTAATAGATCCATCTAATAGATCCGATCTGACGGGAAATTGTACCATGTAGATGAGGCTTGAGGCAGACTGCACAATGGCTGCCAAGTTCAGGTTGGATTGGGCGTCCTGCCCCATTTGACTTTAGGGTGAAGGGTCACAGAATGGACTTATGGGAAAGTATAAGGCTGGCATGAATGGCACGTACTGTTTACTACTAAGGTAAGCTGGTGAATTGCGGAAATTTGCTGGGAAATGTTGCTCATTAAAAGACCAGCCTGTAACACTGGATGTCACTGTAACACCGGATGTTTTTTACCAAAGGAATGTCCAAAAATGTTTACACTGTATTGATAGTGGACTAGTGACTATTACGCCCAAGTACGTTGTACTCCTACATGATGATCCTTACCTGACTAGAATGTACTTGAGATGTTTCCAGCGTGAGATGTTTCATATCTGACCTTGTCCATGTAGCTACTGTATCCAATTAAAATTTCTTATTATCCGCTAGTACAAAACCAATGCATCTGCAGGTGTTCATGTATTAAGTTTCATGTCAAATTATGGGTGGTTACTTGGCAATATGAACATTTTATTAGTATGTAAGAAAATACAGTGAATACATCTGAGTGAAATCTTAAAGGGATCCCGGGGTGAGAGTGATATGGAGGCTGCCATATTTATTTCCTTATAAACAATACCAGTTGCCTGGTAGTCCTGCTGATCCTGTGTCTCTAAAACGTTTAGCCATAGGTACTCTGACTCAGCTGACCACGTTTTACTAGAATAGCCATATGCTTGTTCCAGAGTTTTGACCTTGTCACTATGTATGCCATATCAACAGGGCTGCCAGGCAACTGGCCTTATTTACAAGGAACTAAATATGGCAGCTACCATATCACTCTCACCTAGGTTCCCTTTAAACGGACCCTGTGTCTATTGTGTCATCATTTCACCCCCGGTACAGAGATAATCATCAAGGTTCTACCAACAGACTGTGTCCTGAGCCTAGAAAGAACCTATTACTTTTCAGGTGAGGTTTGGGAGAATTGGATTGATTTATAGCTTATGTGTGGAGGTGGTATAGATGGCTTTGGCTCTTTCTGATCAGCCGCACGCAGGATGGGTTGATTAGGTGAACTTGAAACTCCCCTCTCTTCTGCCACGCCCATCTGACATCATCCCCCACTGCTCTCCAGTGACCAGGAAGTGAGCGAGTTCATATTACCCAACTGACCCCCCAAAAAGAGTAAAAAGAAGCAAAACTGGCTCGCTGTGGGGGACCAGAGGATCGGTTTATCCTGGCGTGGACACAGGGCAGCTGCAGGGGCCTAGTAGAAGCCCCAGGTAAGTGAAACTATTTTTGGGGAGTCAGTTAAGGTTCCCTTTAAAATATATATATACTGTATATACTTATGATAATGCACTGTAATAATAATTTGCAAACTGAGTGCTATGTTTCTGTCTGTATGTCCTTCTGTACCTTGTCCCACCCCCCAGTTGGCCTAATGTGCATCGGCAGTAGTGATGTCATGAACATCAAATTTTCCATTAGCGAATGTCGAACTTCCGGGAAAGATTGAGTTCATACGAACCACCATTGACTTCCATGGGCAGGCAAATTTTAAAAAACTACAAAGGCTGTTTCTGGCCACAAAAGTGATGGAAAACTTGTTTCAAAGGGTCTAACACCTGGACTGTGGCATGCTGGAAAGGGATTCATGCCAAAAGTCCCACCAAAAGTTACTGAGTTGATGCAGAGTCAGGTTTTAATCCCTAAAGGGCAGAAATCACAGTACATTCCTACTTTGGTGGAATAAATGGCTGCTTTTAAATATCCAGAGTAGTAATATAAGGGTTATTCCCTCTTCACACTGACAGACCAAACGCAGTGTTTACCGAAGCTGAGCGCCAACAGGTCTGTAAGGCCCTTAGGTGTGTGTGTGGTCCTGCATGTGCTCTCAACTGAACGGACCAGCGTGGCGTATAGCAGAGGCCAGGATGGGAAGTTAATAATGGAGTTATATGTTGAAAACAAACCAACATGCTCAGTGTACAACCTATTTTTTTTTGTTTTGTTTTAAGCCTATTTGTGAACTTATCCATGCTAACTAGTCACACGACCATGCAGCCACGTGAGATTGAGCAGAAACCGCTAGGTCTGTAAGGCCCTTAGATGTGCCGGTGCTGCATGCATGTTATGTGGCACACAATTAAATATCACTAGAAGTAAGCACAGGTGTTAGTCAGTGCCAGTGGGCTCTGTCTGTGGAGTATCAGACAGACACTGAGATATGCAACAGTTCAAACACAATACAGTGATAATAACAGAGGCCCTGAAGTACTATTGTGCTTGTGTCTAATGTCACAGACAAATTATTATAGTGAGCACTGGAAACAATGGTGGGTGCCTGTGGGCTATGGAGACACACACACACACACAAACAAACAAACAAAAAAACAGCAGAAGGATGAAGTAGCCCTCAGAAGGACTGTTTGGGTGGTTTTAACAGCAAGTAAGTTAGCGAGGATCAAAATAAACAGGCCTAGCTAACGCTTTCTCTATCTCCAGCAAGCTCTGTCCCTTCCTCTCACTATTTCAGCCGAAGACAGACTGGAACATGGCAGGCGCAAGTGCGTTTTTATAGGGATCAGGGGAGTTCGTAATGAGTGAAGGCTGATTGGCTGCCATATGCCTGCTGACTGTGATGTAAGGGGTCAAAAAGTAGCCCAATGATGCTGTATGGGGGTGGGTTGAATATACTCAGTCTTCGCTGAATAGTACTCGCGGGTGAAGCGTTCAGGCCATCTCTAATCGGCACATGCCTGTTTAGCAAGGTGGCATGTGCAGTGGCTTGGCATGTACAGTGTCCAGGAAGATTGTGCATGCACTCCTGCCCCTCACCGCGTAGTGCTCACAACCAGCTAGTGATGTTAACCTCCCTGGCGTTATGTTTATTTCCAGATTTATCTATTTACTAGCTCCGGCATTGCTGTTGTAGGCTCCACCCACTTTCCTGAGTATTACAGTTCTGCTGCGGAGGTGGCACACCTCACCCAAGGTGCGGGTGCTACAGGGTGTAGATGCTGCTGAGCCCAAGCATCCAAACATTCAACAGCAACGCAAAAAGTCCAGGTCAGCACACCTTTTCAAAATGCAGATTGTCTCAATTTATTGCTTCATCATTAAAAATCAATCAATCCTAATCACCTAGTGACCAACTGTGCCAAGTTTGAGAACACTGCCATTAAAGTGGACCCAAATTAAAAATACAAGATTTCAGAAATAAAATCTATTTGCTAAATTATAATAATAAATAGCAGCCTTTTTTCAGCTGCATGATGACAAATATAAAATATTTTACATTTATTGGAGAAACCCCTACCTTTCTTTCATATTGCTGGCACAGAATCCGGCAAACTAGTGGAGTAGGTGGTGTCCGGCAATTTATTACAGGCCTACACTACTTTTCAACATCAGGCAGTGTATCCCTCTCTCCCTCCGAGGGTCTCATCTTCCAGGGAATTGTAAAATTTCAAAAGCCAGCTTATATACCTTGGCCGGGAATTGAACCCACCAACACTACATGCAGAAGGCAGCTTAGCATGAACCATTATGATCTATCCTAGAGAAAAATGAGCTTGCTTAAAGATTCGTAGGCTTTTAAAAGCCAGCTTACATACCTTGGCCGGAAATTGAACCCAGGTCTTGGCTGGGAATTGAACCCAGGTCTGAGTGCTTGGTAGTCAGCTCTCTTAACCGCTATACCACCACCAACACTACATGCTGAAGCCAGCCTAGCATGTACCATTGTGATATACCCAGCCTAGGTGGGGGTTGACAGGTGCAGGCAGGCAGGTGGGGAGAGACAGCGGGAGCTAGCAGCTATGCGTCCAAAAGGACTTTTGGACGCATTCTCTGCTATGTGTTTGGGGGGCTTCGGAGATCTTCAATCAACTTAATAGAAGATCGCAACATAAGAGGATACAGTTCGTTGGATCATTTACCGAGGATATTGCCGTGGGAATTTTTTTTTAAAGGTACAGGTAAGTATTTCTGGTCAATTACGAATATTAAAGGACTTTTTTCGTGGTTGTGTTTTTATTTCATTTAACCCTTTGTGGAAATGGGTAAGGGGTACTTTGTACCTCTATGCTCATTTCTCCTGGGAGGGGGTGGGCATCTGGGGTCCCCTTCTTAAAGGGGACTCCCAGATGCCACCATGAACCCCCCCCCCCCAGGGAGTCGTCGCCCCCACCTCCTCCTGGGGCACTGGAGGTGGGGAAGAGCCCCTTGTCCATGGATTCGACAAGGGCTCGGGGGGGGAAGGGGAAGGCTTGGCTGCCCCTCCGGAGCCCCCCAGAGCCCCCCCATACCATGGACCATGCGGGCTAATATAGCTCAGGGTGCAAAGCCCCAGTCAGCCGGGGCTCCGTTTTCTGGCTATCCCAGCCTGCATGGGGGACAAGGGGTTACAGAGGCTCGGGAGGGGGGACCCCACGTCATTTTTTTTTTCATTTATTTCCCACACTCTGCACATAAAAATAATAAAAATATATATATATATTTATATATATACACACATATATATATATATATATATATATATATATATATTTTTTTTTTTTAAAGGACTTAACGAGGCCACAAGTATGAAAAAAGTTAAATACCATTTCATAATCCAGATCCATGGAGGACGCCATCTGTGCCCCCCCCCCCCCCCCCGTTCATTCCGCCATGGCACCCGCAGTAATACCGGCCCCGGTCGGGTCCCGACCCCTCCAAACGGGTCGGGTTCTCATTCCCCCCTCAATATGGTCGCCACAGATTGCCGCGGCTGCGCAGTCCGCATGGATGCGATTGCGGCTGCGCAGCCTAGGTCCTCCTCCCGATGCGTCCGATGTATGCACGCATATTGATGACGCGGCAGGAGGAGGCCCTAGAGCTGTGCAGGTGCAATCGCGGCTGTGCGGACTGGGCAGCCGCGGCAATCTGTGGCGGCCATATTGAGTGGGGAATGAGAACCCGACCTGTTCGGAGGGGTCGGGAGTCGGGACCCGACCGGGGTCGGTATTACAGCGGGAGCCATGGGGGAATGAACGGGAGGGCGCGGATGGTGTCCTCCATGGATCTGGATTATGAAAAGGTATTTAACTTTTTTCACATTTGTGGCCTCGGAAGTCCTTTAAATATTGTTTCCTGCTATCTTTTTAACATATCCTGCAAATTTGGTGTTGCTAGGATGTAAGGGGCCTTTGCTATTAACTGCTAAAGTTGGCGGGTGATGATGATAACCAACCAGAATTATAGGGGTGCAAAAGTGCTAAATTCTGCCATAGGCTTCCATTAGGCTCCCTATTTCACTTTCAAAAATCTCAAATCTTTTCAAAGGGCAATGGCTCAGCAGTGGCAAATTTTCTATCATTGTAGGAACTGTTAGGGGGATCATAACTGGTGAGTTTCGGGCCCCTAGGCCGAAGAGGTCATATCCGAGGGTCACAAAAACCTGTTTATTTGGGCAATTTCAATGGTAGTGATTCTGACGTACATAAATCGCAGCCATGGCCGTTAGCAACGTCTGAATTTCACGAAATGTCTCATGCAGGTAGAAGACATATTGTTAGACTTGGATTCCAAAGATGGGGTCCCTACATCTCTGCAAACCAGAGTTACAGGGGTGCAAAAGTAGTAAAATCCCCCATAAGCTTTCATTGGCTCCCTATTTCACTTTCCAAAATCTCACATCCTTTTCAAAGGGCAATTGCTCAGCAGGGGCAAATTTTCTAGCATTGTAGGAACTGTTAGAGGGATCATAACTGGTGAGTTTCGGGCCCCTACGCTGAAGAGGTCATATCCTAGGGTCACAAAAACCTGTTTATTTGGGCAATTTCAATGGTAGTGATTCTGACGTACATAAATCGCAGCCATGGCCGTTAGCAGCGTCTGAATTTCACGAAATGTCTCATGCAGGTAGAAGACATATTGTTAGACTTGGATTCCAAAGATGGGGTCCCTACACCTCTGCAAACCAGAGTTACAGGGGTGCAAAAGTAGTAAAATCCCCCCTAGGCTTTCATTGGCTCCCTATTTCACTTTTCAAAATCTCACACCTTTTCAAAGGGCAATTGCTCAGCAGTGGCAAATTTTCTAGCATTGTAGGAACTGTTAGGGGGATCATAACTGGTGAGTTTTGAGCCCCTAGGCCGAAGAGGTCATAGCCTAGGGTCACAAAAACCTGTTTATTTGGGCAATTTCAATGGTAGTGATTCTGACGTACATAAATCGCAGCCATGGCCGTTAGCAACGTCTGAATTTCACGAAATGTCTCATGCAGGTAGAAGAAATATTGTTAGACTTGGATTCCAAAGATGGGGTTCCTACATCTCTGCAAACCAGAGTTACAGGGGTGCAAAAGTAGTAAAATCCCCCATAGGCTTTCAATGGCTCCCTATTTCACTTTCCAAAATCTCACACCTTTTCAAAGGGCAATGGCTCAGCAGGGGCAAATTTTCTAGCATTGTAGGAACTGTTAGGGGAATCATAACTGGTGAGTTTCGGGCCCCTAGGCCAAAGAGGTCATAGCCTAGGGTCACAAAAACCTGTTTATTTAGGCAATGTATAATAAAAAACAGTATTTGCAATAATAATACAGTGAATAGAATCAAGGCTTTCCTGACCATATCAGCCCGCATCACAAGGCTGTATATGCTTTAGTTGTTTAATTCCCGGATATTCCTGAAGATCTATAACCCACAGTTGAGTCTCTCTTCCAATCACATGTATCTAGATCCACATCTATCTGATTAAATAGAACCGGTTTAAAAATATCTAAGTGCAGACTGTTTTTATTTTTGCAGAATCATATATTAATACATGATAAAATAATTAAAAACAGTAAACTTACATGAGAGGCCCTATGTCACAGGTTACCCCACAAATAGAATGTGCTTGTTAAAAATATCCCACCAGGGAAGAGGTAATGGTGGTGCCCCTCCCCTTCCTGATTATTTTTGCTCGCTGGCATCCTCAGGAGACGCCATAGAGTGTTTTCAATTAGTTTCTCATGCATTAATATATGATTCTACAAAAGTAAAAACAGTCTGTACTAAGGCTTCTTGCACACAGGGACGTTACAGGCGCACGTTAGTGCGCCTGTAACGCTCCCCCAACGCACATCAATGTAACACAAGTGGGCTGTTCACACTGCCCACGTTGCATTACATTGTAACGCAGCAAAGTGCTGCACGCTGTGCGTTCTACGCGGCTAAGCCGCGTTAGACTGTTTGCACATGCTCAGTCATGTTGGGGAGGAGGGGAGAGCGGCCGGGCACATGGCTAATTAATATTCACTGCACTCAGTGACGTGCAGTGTTTACTTCCTGGAGCGACTGCTCTGTGCGGCGATTGGCCGGGCGGGACCATGTGATGCCGCATGCGTCCAAGAGTACGTATCACGGCATCAAGGATGCCAGAGTGCGCTGCACAACGCGGCTCACTCCGACATCCACACCAGAGAGCACCAGGCGTTGTGTTAGGGGCACGTTATGTGCCCTATAACGTCTCCTAAACGCAACGTCCTGGTGTGTAACAGCCTTAGACTGTTTTTTATCTTATCTCACATATTTTTATACCAGTCCTATTTAATCAGATCGATGGGAATCTAGATACACCTTGTATTATAGATCTGCTTCAGGGATAACAGATAATTAAACAACTAAAACCCTATACAGCCTTGTGATTCGGGCTGATATGAGCTGGAAAGCCTTGACTCTATTTATTACGGTGAACTGACACTGAAGCTGTAAACACTGGGTGGAACTACTTAATGTTTATGAACTGCATAAGTGCTGAAGCATTTGATACTATTTCTGTTGCACTTTGGACTGTTCGCTCGTTCAGCTGCTTTTAGTTTTTGCAGCAGGTGCTGATTTTATTTTGAAAACTGTTTTGTCATTGCACGGTACTGTTAATTTATATTGACATTATGACGATATTTGTTTAAGTTACAAGTCATTTATTTTTGTACTACTGCTTACCAAAAAGTGTGCTCGGCAGTGCGACTTTTGTTCCATCAAAGGAGTTCTCCTTTCAGACTGAAAATATTCTTATCAAGAGAAAGGGCTTCCATTCATATGGCGTCTCTCATGTACACGCAAGTTTTCTTTTCTTTTAAAGCATTTCCCACACTCTGAACACGAAAAAACAGGTTCTCCCTTGTGACTTCTCTGGTGTCTACGAAGGTTTGCTTTGTGTCTGAAGCATTTCCCACACTCTGGACAGGAAAAGGGACATTCTCCTGTGTGACTCCTCTGATGTGCAAGAAAACTGTGTTTCTCACTGTAGCATTTCCCACACTCTGAACAAGAAAAAGGATGTTTTCCTGAGTGACTTCTCTGGTGTACAATTAGGTTTTGCTTTACACAGAAACGTTTCCCGCACTGTGAACATGAGAAAGGCTGCTCTCCTGTGTGGATTCTCTCATGGATAAGAAGTCTTCGTTTTTCACGGAAACATTTCCCGCACTGTGGACACGTAAAAGGCTGCTCTATTGTGTGACTTCTTTGGTGCCTGTGAAGATTTGATTTGTCTGAAAAACATTTCCCACACTCTGAACAACAAAAAGGCCGCTCTCCTGTGTGTCTTCTCTGGTGGATGAGAAGGTATACCTTGTCTGTGAAAGATTTCCCACACTCCAAGCAAGAAAAAGGACGCTCTCCTGTGTGAATTCTCTGGTGTCTATAAAGGTTTCCTCTTCGATTGAAATGTTTTCCGCACTCTGGACAGGAAAAATGATGCTCACCTGTCTGATCTCCCTCATGGTTAACATGGTCTCCTTTTTGTCTGTTATCTGCATCGCATTCTGAAGAGGAAAAAGGGCCGCCACCTGTGTGATCTCTCTGGTGGGCAAGAAGGTCTCCTTTCTTACCAAACCATTTCCCACACTCTGAACAGGAAAAAGGTTTCTTCCCTGTATGAATTCTCTCATGTACAAGAAGGAATCCTTTTCTGCTGAAACTCTTCCCACACTCTGAACATGAAAATGGCAGCTTGTGTGAGTGTATCTTCTGATGCGCAGCAAGACTTGCTTTAGTCTTACAACATTTGCTGCATTCAGGACATGTAAATCTCTGATTGTCTGTGTGTGTGGTGCTATCTGATGTATCATGAGAAGATTCCTGCAGATTAGATGGATCTGTTGCTGTGTTGGCTCTGTGATGTGGCGGATGGATATCTGAGGTGGCAGCTTGTGATTTCTCATAAGTCTCCTCACCATTAGAGGGAGCTGCTCCTCTATTTGCTCTGTAACCACCATGATGGGCGTTTCCAGTATCGGGGGTTCCTCCTGGAGAACATTGCGTGACACCATTATCTTCTGCAGTGTCGCCAGGATGTGACATAAGATGTCCCTCTGAGGTGTTCCCGACATCGTGTCCCCCTGCTGGAGAGAAAATTAGAATCCAATGTTTTTGTATTGTGACATAGCTATCTAGGTTGAGAAAAGGCATGTGTCCATGTTCAACCTCACAAATCATCTTCTAAAGAGATCACAGTAATATCTTCCTACATACAGCAGTCATAGGCGTAGATTCCATTTATAGTTAAAGAACAATTGAAGTGAGTATGATATGGAGGCTGCCATATTAATTTCCTTTTAAGCAATACCAGTTGCCTGGCTGTCCTGCTGATCCTCTGCCTCTAAAACTTTTATCCATATAGACCCTGAACAAGCATGTAGCAGATCAGGTGTTTCTGACATTATTGTCAGATCTGACAAGATTAGCTGCATGCTTGTTTCTGGTGTTATTCAGACACTACTGCAGCCAACAAGACCAGCAGGACTGCCAGGCAACTGGTATGGTTTAAAAAGTACGCTCCTCACCACTACTGCACCTGCGCAGAGCTCTCCAGATGGCGTCAGCACGACCGCGAGCGTCTCTCACGCAGGTGCAGTAAATTCTGACCTGGCGAGGTCGGCATCTGCACCGGAGGGGACCCTGGGCTACCGGCTGGAAGCGGAGCTATGACGAGGCCACAGGACGGCTGCCAGGGGCTGGAGGAAGCTTGAGGTAAGTAATTTTTTTTAATTAGCTCACACCTGTCCTTTCACCTCCTTAACAGTTATCCCAAGTTCAGCTCGGGGTGTAAAAAACATGCTAGGAGCTGTTATCCCAAGCTGAACTCATGATAGCCGCCGGGAGGTCTGTGCAGAGCAATGTGCGCAGCGGGCGTTCTGACTCAGCTCCCGGGGGACCCCGACGTCTGCCATCATTCTTCTTCCTCTCCTCCGAGGCTCTGCTTCCTCCTGGTGAGATCACCGAATGTCATCATGACGACAGCCAGCAATCTCACCACAGGGTCACAGCGCCACCCAGAGGATGGAGGGGAAACTGCAGTGCTGGAGCCCAGGCAGGTGAGTGATTGCTGGGGCTGCTGAAGATCTCTCGGTAATGTGATTTTTTTTCCTGCTTTTTGGGTCAGAAAGCATGCACAAAATTGCACCGCTTTTAGACCCTAAAATCCGGAAAGAATCAGACCGCCAAGGGGGTTAAGAAATCAGAATCATGGAGCCACAAATATGTTATGGAAGATCGGTCTGTATTCACCATAGAAGAAATGGTGCCAGGGAGTGAAGCAAGCCTCATGAAATAACTTCTAAAACATGAACATTATTTTCTTAAAATCACCTTTCTCTGTCAATGGATCATGGCTTGAATACATAAGAGCTAAGGATGTGCTGGCGAGCATGGAATTCAGTTTTGCAAAACCTGCGCATTGGTAAGCACGGGCCGCAGCACAGAGTGTTACCTCACTTACGTCACCACCTCTCGCCACTGCGCTGCACACTGCGCTCCATCCTCCATATACTTCCGCTTTCATAACTTAACTTCTGCCTGAGAAAGAGGAAGTGTCGGGAGGAAAGAGAGCAGAGTGCAGCACAGAAGCAAGAGGCGCAACACGGGGGAGTTAACTTTCACCAACAAAGAGGTTTGACAAAATTGAATTTTGTACTTGCCAGCTCATCCCCAATAAGCACATTTACAGACATAATTCTATATTAAGGAATGGAGATGGACCTTTCATATGGTGTACAGTATCTCTTCCTCATGTGTTGGTGCTGCTATGATGTTATACTGAGGAATGGAGATGGGCCTTTCATATGGTGTACAGTATCTCCTCCTCATTTGTTGGTGCTATGATGTTATACTGAGGAATGGAGATGGGCCTTTCATATGGTGTACAGTATCTCCTCCTCATTTGTTGGTACTTTGATGTTATACTGGGGAATGAAGATGGGCCTTTCATATGGTGTACAGTATCTCCTCATTTGTTGGTGCTAGGATGTTATACTGAGGAATGGAGATGGGCCTTTCATATGGTGTGCAGTATCTCCTCCTCATTTGTTGGTATTATGATGTTATACTGAGGAATGGAGATGGGCCTTTCATATGGTGTACAGTATATCCTCCTCATTTGTTGGCACTATGATGTTATACTGAGGAATGGAAAAGGTCCTTTCATATGGTATAGAGTATCTCCTCCTCATGTGTTGGTGCTATGATGTTATACTGAGGAATGGAGATGGACCTTTCATATGGTGTACAGTATCTCCCCCTCATTTGTTGGAGCTATGATGTTATACTGAGGAATGGAGATGGACCTTTCATATGGTGTACAGTATCTCCCCCTCATTTGTTGGAGCTATGATGTTATACTGAGGAATGGAGATGGACCTTTCATATGGTGTACAGTATCTCCCCCTCATGTGTTGGTGCTATGATGTTATACTGAGGAATGGAGATGGGCCTTTCATATGGTGTACAGTATCTCCTCCTCATTTGTTGGCACTATGATGTTATACTGAGGAATGGAGATGGGCCTTTCATATGGTGTACAGTATCTCCTCCTCATTTGTTGGCACTATGATGTTATACTGAGGAATGGAGATGGGCCTTTCATATGGTGTACAGTATCTCCTCCTCATGTGTTGGCATTATGATGTTATACTGAGGAATAGAGATGGACCTTTCATATGGTGTACAGTATCTCCTCCTCATTTGTTGGCACTATGATGTTATACTGAGGAATGGAGATGGGCCTTTCATATGGTGTACAGTATCTCCTCCTCATTTGTTGGCACTATGATGTTATACTGAGGAATGGAGATGGGCCTTTCATATGGTGTACAGTATCTCCTCCTCATTTGTTGGAGCTATGATGTTATACTGAGGAATGGAGATGGAACTTTCATATAGTGTACAGTATCTCCTCCTCATTTGTTGGTACTATGATGTTATACTGAGGAATGGAGATGGGCCTTTCATATGGTGTACAGTATCTCCTCCTCATGTGTTGGTACTATGATGTTATACTGAGGAATGGAGATGGGCCTTTCATATGGTGTACAGTATCTCCTCCTCATTTGTTGGTAATATGATGTTATACTGAGGAATGGAGATGGGCCTTTCATATGGTGTACAGTATCTCCTCCTCATTTGTTGGCACTATGATGTTATACTGAGGAATGGAGATGGGCCTTTCATATGGTGTACAGTATCTCCTCCTCATTTGTTGGCACTATGATGTTATACTGAGGAATGGAAAAGGTCCTTTCATATGGTATAGAGTATCTCCTCCTCATGTGTTGGTGCTATGATGTTATACTGAGGAATGGAGATGGACCTTTCATATGGTGTACAGTATCTCCCCCTCATTTGTTGGAGCTATGATGTTATACTGAGGAATGGAGATGGGCCTTTCATATGGTGTACAGTATCTCCTCCTCATTTGTTGGCACTATGATGTTATACTGAGGAATGGAGATGGGCCTTTCATATGGTGTACAGTATCTCCTCCTCATTTGTTGGTACTATGATGTTATACTGAGGAATGGAGATGGGCCTTTCATATGGTGTACAGTATCTCCTCCTCATTTGTTGGCACTATGATGTTATACTGAGGAATGGAGATGGGCCTTTCATATGGTGTACAGTATCTCCTCCTCATTTGTTGGAGCTATGATGTTATACTGAGGAATGGAGATGGGCCTTTCATATGGTGTACAGTATCTCCTCCTCATTTGTTGGCACTATGATGTTATACTGAGGAATGGAGATGGACCTTTCATATGGTGTACAGTATCTCCTCATGTGTTGGTACTATGATGTTATACTGAGGAATGGAGATGGGCCTTTCATATGGTGTACAGTATCTCCTCCTCATTTGTTGGTACTATGATGTTATACTGAGGAATGGAGATGGGCCTTTCATATGGTGTACAGTATCTCCTTCTCATTTGTTGGTACTATGATGTTATACTGAGGAATGGAGATGAGCCTTCCATATGGTGTACAGTATCTCCTCCTCATTTGTTGGTACTATGATGTTATATTGAGGAATGGAGATGAGCCTTCCATATGGTGTACAGTATCTCCTCCTCATTTGTTGGTACTATGATGTTATACTGAGGAATGGAGATGGGCCTTTCATATGGTGTACAGTGTCTCTTCCTCATTTGTTGGTGCTATAATGTTATGCTGAGGAATGGAGATGGAAATTTCATATGGTGCACAGTATCTCATCATTTGTTGGTACTATGATGTTATACTGAGGAATGGAGATGGGTCTTTCATATGGTGTACAGTATCTCCTCCTCACGTGTTGGTGCTATGATGTTATACTGAGGAATGGAGATGGACCTTTCATATGGTGTACAGTATCTCCTCCTCACGTGTTTGTACTATGATGTTATACTGAGGAATGGAGATGGGCCTTTCATATGGTGTACAGTATCTCCTCCTCATGTGTTGGTGCTATGGTGTTATACTAGGGAATGGAGATGGACCTTTCATATGGTGTACAGTATCTCCTCCTCATTTGTTGGTGCTATGATGTTATACTGAGGAATGGAGATGGGCCTTTCATATGGTGTACAGTATCTCCTCCTCATTTGTTGGCACTATGATGTTATACTGAGGAATGGAGATGGGCCTTTCATATGGTGTACAGTATCTCCTCCTCATTTGTTGGCACTATGATGTTATACTGAGGAATGGAGATGGGCCTTTCATATGGTGTACAGTATCTCCTCCTCATTTGTTGGCACTATGATGTTATACTGAGGAATGGAGATGGGCCTTTCATATGGTGCACAGTATCTCCTCCTCATTTGTTGGCACTATGATGTTATACTGAGGAATGGAAAAGGTCCTTTCATATGGTATAGAGTATCTCCTCCTCATGTGTTGGTGCTATGATGTTATACTGAGGAATGGAGATGGACCTTTCATATGGTGTACAGTATCTCCCCCTCATTTGTTGGAGCTATGATGTTATACTGAGGAATGGAGATGGGCCTTTCATATGGTGTACAGTATCTCCTCCTCATTTGTTGGCACTATGATGTTATACTGAGGAATGGAGATGGGCCTTTCATATGGTGTACAGTATCTCCTCCTCATTTGTTGGCACTATGATGTTATACTGAGGAATGGAGATGGGCCTTTCATATGGTGTACAGTATCTCCTCCTCATTTGTTGGTACTATGATGTTATACTGAGGAATGGAGATGGGCCTTTCATATGGTGTACAGTATCTCCTCCTCATTTGTTGGCACTATGATGTTATACTGAGGAATGGAGATGGGCCTTTCATATGGTGTACAGTATCTCCTCCTCATTTGTTGGAGCTATGATGTTATACTGAGGAATGGAGATGGAACTTTCATATAGTGTACAGTATCTCCTCCTCATTTGTTGGTACTATGATGTTATACTGAGGAATGGAGATGAGCCTTTCATATGGTGTACAGTATCTCCTCCTCATGTGTTGGTACTATGATGTTATACTGAGGAATGGAGATGGGCCTTTCATATGGTGTACAGTATCTCCTCCTCATTTGTTGGTAATATGATGTTATACTGAGGAATGGAGATGGGCCTTTCATATGGTGTACAGTATCTCCTCCTCATTTGTTGGCACTATGATGTTATACTGAGGAATGGAGATGGGCCTTTCATATGGTGTACAGTATCTCCTCCTCATTTGTTGGCACTATGATGTTATACTGAGGAATGGAAAAGGTCCTTTCATATGGTATAGAGTATCTCCTCCTCATGTGTTGGTGCTATGATGTTATACTGAGGAATGGAGATGGACCTTTCATATGGTGTACAGTATCTCCCCCTCATTTGTTGGAGCTATGATGTTATACTGAGGAATGGAGATGGGCCTTTCATATGGTGTACAGTATCTCCTCCTCATTTGTTGGCACTATGATGTTATACTGAGGAATGGAGATGGGCCTTTCATATGGTGTACAGTATCTCCTCCTCATTTGTTGGTACTATGATGTTATACTGAGGAATGGAGATGGGCCTTTCATATGGTGTACAGTATCTCCTCCTCATTTGTTGGCACTATGATGTTATACTGAGGAATGGAGATGGGCCTTTCATATGGTGTACAGTATCTCCTCATGTGTTGGTACTATGATGTTATACTGAGGAATGGAGATGGGCCTTTCATATGGTGTACAGTATCTCCTCCTCATTTGTTGGTACTATGATGTTATACTGAGGAATGGAGATGGGCCTTTCATATGGTGTACAGTATCTCCTTCTCATTTGTTGGTACTATGATGTTATACTGAGGAATGGAGATGAGCCTTCCATATGGTGTACAGTATCTCCTCCTCATTTGTTGGTACTATGATGTTATATTGAGGAATGGAGATGAGCCTTCCATATGGTGTACAGTATCTCCTCCTCATTTGTTGGTACTATGATGTTATACTGAGGAATGGAGATGGGCCTTTCATATGGTGTACAGTGTCTCTTCCTCATTTGTTGGTGCTATAATGTTATGCTGAGGAATGGAGATGGAAATTTCATATGGTGCACAGTATCTCATCATTTGTTGGTACTATGATGTTATACTGAGGAATGGAGATGGGTCTTTCATATGGTGTACAGTATCTCCTCCTCACGTGTTGGTGCTATGATGTTATACTGAGGAATGGAGATGGACCTTTCATATGGTGTACAGTATCTCCTCCTCACGTGTTTGTACTATGATGTTATACTGAGGAATGGAGATGGGCCTTTCATATGGTGTACAGTATCTCCTCCTCATTTGTTGGTACTGTGATGTTATACTGAGGAATGGAGATGGGTCTTTCATATGGTGTACAGTATCTCCTCCTCATTTGTTGGTGCTATGATGTTATACTGAGGAATGGAGATGGGCCTTTCATATGGTGTACAGTATCTCCTCCTCATTTGTTGGCACTATGATGTTATACTGAGGAATGGAGATGGGCCTTTCATATGGTGTACAGTATCTCCTCCTCATTTGTTGGCACTATGATGTTATACTGAGGAATGGAGATGGGCCTTTCATATGGTGTACAGTATCTCCTCCTCATGTGTTGGCATTATGATGTTATACTGAGGAATAGAGATGGACCTTTCATATGGTGTACAGTATCTCCTCCTCATTTGTTGGCACTATGATGTTATACTGAGGAATGGAGATGGGCCTTTCATATGGTGTACAGTATCTCCTCCTCATTTGTTGGCACTATGATGTTATACTGAGGAATGGAGATTGGCCTTTCATATGGTGTACAGTATCTCCTCCTCATTTGTTGGAGCTATGATGTTATACTGAGGAATGGAGATGGAACTTTCATATAGTGTACAGTATCTCCTCCTCATTTGTTGGTACTATGATGTTATACTGAGGAATGGAGATGGGCCTTTCATATGGTGTACAGTATCTCCTCCTCATGTGTTGGTACTATGATGTTATACTGAGGAATGGAGATGGGCCTTTCATATGGTGTACAGTATCTCCTCCTCATTTGTTGGTAATATGATGTTATACTGAGGAATGGAGATGGGCCTTTCATATGGTGTACAGTATCTCCTCCTCATTTGTTGGCACTATGATGTTATACTGAGGAATGGAGATGGGCCTTTCATATGGTGTACAGTATCTCCTCCTCATTTGTTGGCACTATGATGTTATACTGAGGAATGGAAAAGGTCCTTTCATATGGTATAGAGTATCTCCTCCTCATGTGTTGGTGCTATGATGTTATACTGAGGAATGGAGATGGACCTTTCATATGGTGTACAGTATCTCCCCCTCATTTGTTGGAGCTATGATGTTATACTGAGGAATGGAGATGGGCCTTTCATATGGTGTACAGTATCTCCTCCTCATTTGTTGGCACTATGATGTTATACTGAGGAATGGAGATGGGCCTTTCATATGGTGTACAGTATCTCCTCCTCATTTGTTGGTACTATGATGTTATACTGAGGAATGGAGATGGGCCTTTCATATGGTGTACAGTATCTCCTCCTCATTTGTTGGCACTATGATGTTATACTGAGGAATGGAGATGGGCCTTTCATATGGTGTACAGTATCTCCTCCTCATTTGTTGGAGCTATGATGTTATACTGAGGAATGGAGATGGGCCTTTCATATGGTGTACAGTATCTCCTCCTCATTTGTTGGCACTATGATGTTATACTGAGGAATGGAGATGGACCTTTCATATGGTGTACAGTATCTCCTCATGTGTTGGTACTATGATGTTATACTGAGGAATGGAGATGGGCCTTTCATATGGTGTACAGTATCTCCTCCTCATTTGTTGGTACTATGATGTTATACTGAGGAATGGAGATGGGCCTTTCATATGGTGTACAGTATCTCCTTCTCATTTGTTGGTACTATGGTGTTATACTGAGGAATGGAGATGAGCCTTCCATATGGTGTACAGTATCTCCTCCTCATTTGTTGGTACTATGATGTTATATTGAGGAATGGAGATGAGCCTTCCATATGGTGTACAGTATCTCCTCCTCATTTGTTGGTACTATGATGTTATACTGAGGAATGGAGATGGGCCTTTCATATGGTGTACAGTGTCTCTTCCTCATTTGTTGGTGCTATAATGTTATGCTGAGGAATGGAGATGGAAATTTCATATGGTGCACAGTATCTCATCATTTGTTGGTACTATGATGTTATACTGAGGAATGGAGATGGGTCTTTCATATGGTGTACAGTATCTCCTCCTCACGTGTTGGTGCTATGATGTTATACTGAGGAATGGAGATGGACCTTTCATATGGTGTACAGTATCTCCTCCTCACGTGTTTGTACTATGATGTTATACTGAGGAATGGAGATGGGCCTTTCATATGGTGTACAGTATCTCCTCCTCATGTGTTGGTGCTATGGTGTTATACTAGGGAATGGAGATGGACCTTTCATATGGTGTACAGTATCTCCTCCTCATTTGTTGGTGCTATGATGTTATACTGAGGAATGGAGATGGGCCTTTCATATGGTGTACAGTATCTCCTCCTCATTTGTTGGCACTATGATGTTATACTGAGGAATGGAGATGGGCCTTTCATATGGTGTACAGTATCTCCTCCTCATTTGTTGGCACTATGATGTTATACTGAGGAATGGAGATGGGCCTTTCATATGGTGTACAGTATCTCCTCCTCATTTGTTGGCACTATGATGTTATACTGAGGAATGGAGATGGGCCTTTCATATGGTGCACAGTATCTCCTCCTCATTTGTTGGCACTATGATGTTATACTGAGGAATGGAAAAGGTCCTTTCATATGGTATAGAGTATCTCCTCCTCATGTGTTGGTGCTATGATGTTATACTGAGGAATGGAGATGGACCTTTCATATGGTGTACAGTATCTCCCCCTCATTTGTTGGAGCTATGATGTTATACTGAGGAATGGAGATGGGCCTTTCATATGGTGTACAGTATCTCCTCCTCATTTGTTGGCACTATGATGTTATACTGAGGAATGGAGATGGGCCTTTCATATGGTGTACAGTATCTCCTCCTCATTTGTTGGCACTATGATGTTATACTGAGGAATGGAGATGGGCCTTTCATATGGTGTACAGTATCTCCTCCTCATTTGTTGGTACTATGATGTTATACTGAGGAATGGAGATGGGCCTTTCATATGGTGTACAGTATCTCCTCCTCATTTGTTGGCACTATGATGTTATACTGAGGAATGGAGATGGGCCTTTCATATGGTGTACAGTATCTCCTCCTCATTTGTTGGAGCTATGATGTTATACTGAGGAATGGAGATGGAACTTTCATATAGTGTACAGTATCTCCTCCTCATTTGTTGGTACTATGATGTTATACTGAGGAATGGAGATGGGCCTTTCATATGGTGTACAGTATCTCCTCCTCATGTGTTGGTACTATGATGTTATACTGAGGAATGGAGATGGGCCTTTCATATGGTGTACAGTATCTCCTCCTCATTTGTTGGTAATATGATGTTATACTGAGGAATGGAGATGGGCCTTTCATATGGTGTACAGTATCTCCTCCTCATTTGTTGGCACTATGATGTTATACTGAGGAATGGAGATGGGCCTTTCATATGGTGTACAGTATCTCCTCCTCATTTGTTGGCACTATGATGTTATACTGAGGAATGGAAAAGGTCCTTTCATATGGTATAGAGTATCTCCTCCTCATGTGTTGGTGCTATGATGTTATACTGAGGAATGGAGATGGACCTTTCATATGGTGTACAGTATCTCCCCCTCATTTGTTGGAGCTATGATGTTATACTGAGGAATGGAGATGGGCCTTTCATATGGTGTACAGTATCTCCTCCTCATTTGTTGGCACTATGATGTTATACTGAGGAATGGAGATGGGCCTTTCATATGGTGTACAGTATCTCCTCCTCATTTGTTGGTACTATGATGTTATACTGAGGAATGGAGATGGGCCTTTCATATGGTGTACAGTATCTCCTCCTCATTTGTTGGCACTATGATGTTATACTGAGGAATGGAGATGGGCCTTTCATATGGTGTACAGTATCTCCTCCTCATTTGTTGGAGCTATGATGTTATACTGAGGAATGGAGATGGGCCTTTCATATGGTGTACAGTATCTCCTCCTCATTTGTTGGCACTATGATGTTATACTGAGGAATGGAGATGGGCCTTTCATATGGTGTACAGTATCTCCTTCTCATTTGTTGGTACTATGATGTTATACTGAGGAATGGAGATGAGCCTTCCATATGGTGTACAGTATCTCCTCCTCATTTGTTGGTACTATGATGTTATATTGAGGAATGGAGATGAGCCTTCCATATGGTGTACAGTATCTCCTCCTCATTTGTTGGTACTATGATGTTATACTGAGGAATGGAGATGGGCCTTTCATATGGTGTACAGTGTCTCTTCCTCATTTGTTGGTGCTATAATGTTATGCTGAGGAATGGAGATGGAAATTTCATATGGTGCACAGTATCTCATCATTTGTTGGTACTATGATGTTATACTGAGGAATGGAGATGGGTCTTTCATATGGTGTACAGTATCTCCTCCTCACGTGTTGGTGCTATGATGTTATACTGAGGAATGGAGATGGACCTTTCATATGGTGTACAGTATCTCCTCCTCACGTGTTTGTACTATGATGTTATACTGAGGAATGGAGATGGGCCTTTCATATGGTGTACAGTATCTCCTCCTCATTTGTTGGTACTGTGATGTTATACTGAGGAATGGAGATGGGTCTTTCATATGGTGTACAGTATCTCCTCCTCATTTGTTGGTGCTATGATATTATACTGAGGAATGGAGATGGGCCTCTCATATGGTGTACAGTATCCCCTCCTCATTTGTTGGTACTATGATGTTATACTGAGGAATGGAGATGGGGCTATCATATGGTGTACAGTATCTCCTCCTCATTTGTTGGTACTATGATGTTATACTGAGGAATGGAGATGGGCCTTTCATATGGTGTGCAATATCTCCTCCTCATTTGTTGGTGCTATGATGTTATACTGAGGAATGGAGATGGACCTTTTTATATGGTGTACAGTATCTCCTCATTTGTTGGTAATATGATGCTATACTGAGGAATGGACTTTACCTGTACTTATATCTGAAGGACATTTCTCCTCTTTAGTTGTCACCATTATTCCACCATTCACTGAAGACTGAAAACCCCACACATATGTCTCCTCTTCTTCCTTTTTTATTGTCATCATGTCACCTTCCTCCATAGACTGCCAATCACTCCCCATGTGCATTTCCTCTTCTTCCTTTTTAATTATCGTCAGCATTTCTGACTCCTCCATAGACATCTGATTCATATTATATGATTGTTCTTCTTCCTTTTTAATTGTCATCACGTCACCCTCCTCCATAGAGTGCTGATCACTACTCACATATGTCTCTTCTTCTTTAACGTCAACTTTGATGTAATTCTGTTCTGCTTCCTAAACCCACAAAATGACAGAAAATAACTGTCATGACAATATGCTAATATGAAACAGTGCATAGTGGCTATGGTACATTTCCCAGCTGGGTCACTACCTGCATGGAGTTGGTTTGCGCTCCTGTGTTTGTTTGAGTTTACCCCCCACAATTTATAACATACCGTTTGGTTACTTGCCTTCCTCCCCATATGGACCCTTTTTGCTCACCTTGACTAGTGTGAACATTAAATTGTAATCTTTCCATGAAACAGTTACTGACATGAACTATTCATTGCACTTGGTAAAGAGCAGAGGAAACAGTCAGCGCTATGTAGGGGTGAAAGGAAATGGAATTATCAAGGGCAGCGATTTGCACAGAGCTAATTAATTAGTTTAGGAAAATATTGATTCTTTAGCTGTAATATGGTTAAGGTAAAACTATGGCAAAAAAAAGAGATACTTATTCAAGTAGTGGAAAAGCCTCTAGATGGTCCAAAGTCTTCCCAAATCTTCCTCAACCCTAACACAGACCCTCTTCTTGTTACCACCTATATATGAGCGTGCCAGTGTTATACCTGTGCAAGTACAGTATGCGCATGCACTACTGGACATGTAGTGCAGTGCAGTCTGACTCGTACATTGACAGGAGCACAGACATGTGAACTTGTCAAATATGTTCAGAGCAACAAAGTAAACAACTAAATGTCACACCTTATATCTATTCAATGAGGATATCTTAATATGCATATATCTATATATATCTTAATATACATTATTGCCTATTTAAGGCATCTGATAGTTGTTTAAATATGCTTGATATGACACCATATTTCAACTAACCAATAGAAGAGTATAAAGAAATTAAGGAGAGATATTTTTAATAAGAAAGTGAACATTTGTTCAATAAATTTGCATTACTCTTGTTGTTTACAATGCATGAACTTTCATAAGGAAAATGATCTGTATGCATTTATCTTGTCTTTATACTTTCTGACAATAAAAAATATTTTCTAAATATGTTTAGAACAGGGATGTCCAAGCTGTTTAGGCCAAGGGTCATATCCCCCTTCTGGAGAGTGCTGGGGGGCTGCACTAGCAAAATTAAGCACAATTTTTGCTGTCTGCCGTCACATTTTACCTGTGACATTTTGGAAAAACATATCCATGGAAAATAACCCATATACCGTGTGCAGTTAGCACAGTTGCACCTGCTAATTAGTGTCTGCTACTGGCATAGTGGCAGCTTCTAATCAGAGACTGTTACTGGCACAGTGGCGGCTTGCTAATCAGTGGCTGTTATAACTGCTGCTGGACCAGTGGCTGCTAATCAGTGACTGTTACTGCTATTGGCACAGTGATAGCTGCTAATCAGTGGCTGTTACTGCTGCTGGTACAGTGATAGCTGCTAATCAGTGGCTGTTATTACTGCTGGCACAGTGGCAGTTGCTAATCAGTGACTGTTACTGCTGCTGGCACAGTGGCGGCAGCATATCAATGGCTGTTACTGCCGCTGGAACAGTGGCCGCTGCAAATCAGTGGCTTTTACTGCTGCTGGCACAGTGGCAGCTGCTAATCAGTGTCTGTTACGGCTGCTGGCACAGTGGCAGCTGCTAATCAGTGGCTGTTACTGCTGCTGGCATAGTGGCAGCTGCTAATCAGTGTCTTTTAAAGCTGCTGGAACAGTGGCAGCTGCTAATCAGTGTCTTTTACAGCTGCTGGGACAGTGGCAGCTGCTTATCAGTGTCTGTTACTGCCGCTGGAACAGTGGCAGCTGCTAATCAGTGGCTGTTACTGCTGCTGGCACAGTGGCAGCTGCTAATCAGTGGCTGTTACTGCTACTGGAACAGTGGCAGCTGCTAATCAGTGGCTGTTACTGCTGCTGGAACAGTGGCAGCTGCTAATCAGTGGCTGTTACTGCTGCTGGAACAGTGGCAGCTGCTAATCAGTGCCTGTTACTGCTGCTGGCATAGCGACAGCTGCTTATCAGTGGTAGTTACTGCTGCTGGCAAAGAGGTAACTGCTAATCAGTGGTAGTTACTGCTGCTGGCACAGTGGCCACTGCTAATCAGTAGTTGTTACTGCTGCTGGCATAGTAGCAGCTGCTAATCAGTAGTTGTTACTGCTGCTGGCATAGTGGCAGCTGCTAATCAGTGGCTGTTAATGCTGCTGGCGCAGTGACAGCTGCTAATTAGTGGCTGTTACTGCTGCTGGCACAGTGGCTGTTACTGCTGCTGGCACAGTGGCAGCTGCTAATCAGTGGCTGTTACTGCTGCTGGCACAGTGGCAGCTGCTAATCAGTGGCTGTTACTGCTGCTGGTACAGTGATAGCTGCTAATCAGTGGCTGTTATTACTGCTGGCACAGTGGAAGCTGCTAATCAGTGGCTATTACTGTTGCTGGCACAGTGGCAGCTGCTAATCAGTGACTGTTACTGCTGCTGGCACAGTGGCGGCTGTTGATCAGTGACTGTTACTGCTGCTGGCACAGTGGCGGCTGTATATCAGTGGCTGTTACTGCCGCTGGAACAGTGGCAGCTGCAAATCAGTGGCTTTTACTGCTGCTGGCACAGTGACAGCTGCTAATCAGTGGCTGTTACTGCTGCTGGCATAGTGGCAGCTGCTAATCAGTGTCTGTTAAAGCTGCTGGAACAGTGGCAACTGCTTATCAGTGTCTGTTACTGCTGCTGGAACAGTGGCAGCTGCTAATCAGTGGCTGTTACTGCTGCTGGCACAGTGGCAGCTGCTAATTAGTGGCTGTTACTTCTGCTGGCACAGTGGCAGCTGCTAATCAGTGGCTGTTACTGTTGCTGGCACAGTGGCAGCTGCTAATCAGTGGCTGATACTGCTGCTGGAATAGTGGCGGCTGCTAATCAGTGGCTGTTACTGCTGCTGGAACAGTGGCAGCTGCTAATCAGTGGCTGTTACTGCTGCTGGAACAGTGGCAGCTGCTAATCAGTGCCTGTTACTGCTGCTGGCAAAGAGGTAACTGCTAATCAGTGGTAGTTTCTGCTGCTGGCACAGTGGCCACTGCTAATCAGTGGCTGTTACTGCTGCTGGCATAGTGTTAGCTGCTAATCAGTAGTTGTTACTGCTGCTGGCATAGTGGCAGCTGCTAATCAGTGGCTGTTACGGCTGCTGGAACAGTGGCAGCTGCTAATCAGTGGCTGTTACTGCTGCTGGCACAGTGACAGCTGCTAATCAGTGGCTGTTACGGCTGCTGGCAAAGAGGAAACTGCTAATCAGTGGTAGATACTGCTGCTGGCACAGTGGCCACTGCTAATCAGTAGTTGTTACTGCAGCTGGCATAGTAGCAGCTGCTAATCAGTGGCTGTTAATGCTGCTGGCGCAGTGTCAGCTACTAATCAGTGGCTGTTACTGCTGCTGGCACAGTGGCAGCTGCTAATCAGTGGCTGTTACTGCTGCTGGAACAGTGGCAGCTGCTAATCAGTGGTTGTTACTACTGCTGCCATAGCGACAGCTGCTAATCAGTGGCTGTTACTGGTGCTGGCACAGTGGCAGCTGCTAATCAGTGTCTGTTACTGGAACAGTGGCAGCTGCTAATCAGTGGCTGTTACTGCTGCTGGAACAGTGGTAGCTGTTAATCAGTGCCTGTTACTGCTGCTGGCATAGCGACAGCTGCTAATCAGTGGCTGTTACTGCTGCTGGCAAAGAGGTAACTGCTAATCAGTGGTAGTTACTGCTGCTGGCACAGTGGCCACTGCTAATCAGTAGTTGTTACTGCTGCTGGCATAGTGGCAGCTGCTAATCAGTGGCTGTTACTGGTGCTGGAACAGTGGCAGCTGCTAATCAGTGGCTGTTACTGCTGCTGATATAGTGGCAGCTGATAATCAGTGGCTGTTACTGCTGCTGGCATAGTGCCAGCTGATAATCGGTGCGGTTACTGCTGCTGGCACAGTGGCAGCTGCTCTTCAGTGTTTTTTACTATTTTCAGTACTTATCCGTCAGCCGGGCGCATCCGGCAGGTGGCGACAAAACTCCACCAGAGTTACATCTTTCCCTACTATCCATGGTGGCCTGGAGGGGGAATAGTAATTAGCGCCACCTGCCGGATGCGCCCGGCTAACGGATAAGTACCCTATTTTCTTTGCTTCAGGTTCACTATAATCAGGCTGATAGATATATAATGTGAATCATCTAATTAGTCCTGTGCAAAGATTCGGTCCAGCCCAGGGGAGGTTCTGCTCAGTGTAGAGTGAAATAATCTATATCTATAGCAAGAACAATAATTAGCAATAGTAAAGAATTGTCCCCCTGAGGTGAAAGGTTAAATGACACTAGTATACCTGATCATGTTGGGGAATGGCATGATCTCCCTGTGGGCAATCCTGGGAGTAAAGAGGACCTGTACATCTCGCTGGTTGGTTTCTGTTACTGGATCCATCTGTAGGAAACACACACTGACTGAGTACTTTGTCTCTATGTGATTATCAGATGATGGGGATCTAAGTGGCCCCTCCATACTGCTCTCCCCTTTACAAGAAATGAAAGTCTCCTCTTACCCGGTGATGTGAGGGGCGGCCGATTCTCCCCCATGACGTCCTTGTAGAGGTCTGTGAGCCCCTATAATAACAGAAGCCCCCTGTGTTGCCACAATCTAAAATACTGTGAAGATCTCAAATCACTGCCCTTACATGATGATCTTGTGGAGCTCAGAGCCCCTCCCCCTCTTCCTTATTCCTCAGATCCAGTGGTCAGACAGAAAATAGAGACCTCTGAACTATGTTTTGTTATGTAGCTTTTCTTTTCTCCTCTGCTGCCTCTTTCCACAATGTCAGCTCTAGTCTCTGCTTCCTCCCACTTCACCTCTAAGCAGGAACTTCCTGCCTGTAAGACCCGCCTCTTCCTGTCTCTGTGTTCCACAGCTTACTACCTGAGAATCCTGCAGGGAATGAATGTCACTTCACTAGTTACTATCTTCATTACACTGTGCTATGCTATATGTTCCTATTATGTTTAGCCAGCTGTCTGGGTTTATATCCCTGTATGATATATTGATGTAGGGGACACATGCTTAGTTTACGCAGTGGGATAAATTGGACCAGGAAGAAAAGTACACAGTTAAAATAGGTCAATATGAAATCAAGCATGTTATTTCAAGAGGAACTGTAGTAAAATGAACATAATGCATACATTTGCTTCTTGTTTACACTATTTATTTATAGATTGTTTATTCAGTGTTTGCCCATTGTAAAATCTTTTCACTTCCTGATTTACATTCTGAAATTTAGAGATGTCTGCAAACGGTTCCCGAACCGTTTGCTGGTGAACACCTCTGACTGTACTACTTCCGGGTCGCTGTGACCCGTAGTAGTACGGCTGCGCATGTGCGTGACGCACAGAGAGTGCTCGGTACTAGTACGGGAGAGTTCTATGCCCAGAGGGAGGTATTGCTTGCTTGGCAGATGGAAAAAGGCGTTATTTGCCACAATGCAATGAGGTTCACAGACAGCACACTGTCAAGACCATGGTCATGACATCACACTGTGGGAGGGGTTTCATCACAATATCAGCCATACAGACCCCTGATGAACTATTTGAGAAAAGGTGAAGATTTCTCATGGAAAAGAGGGTATCAGCTACTGATTGTGATGAAGTCCAATCCTTGGTTAAAGTCCCTCTTTAAATATATTAACATATAATATTTATGTATGCTTCAAACCCCCTTTCACACTAATGTATTGCGGTAAAGTTGCGCTAAGCAATTTTACTGCAACAGACCGCTAAGCAAATGAAAGTCTATGAAGACTTTCATTCTTAGGGCTTGATTCACTAAGACAAATAGCATGCCTTATCAAAGTTAGCATGCCTTATCAAAGTTAACACGTCTTATCAGAGTAGCACAGCAAGCGCTAAGAACCCGCAGGGGCTCAGGGCAGGACGAGTGGAGCTCTCGTCATTGCCATATGTAGCTATGTAATTAGCAGGCATAAGTTTGTCATGTTACTCTGAAAAGGCGTGTTAACTTTGATAAGGCGTGCTATTTGTCTTACCACACGGATTATGCAGTAATGCAAGTCTATGGCAATGCACTAAGCGTAGACATTGGAACGTAGTGCGTTGCGCACGCGTGGACCGATGGCCATCAGGACATATGCATGTGACCTAGTCAGCGCACTGTGACGCAGAGTCATATGAAGTGTCATTTCATGTGGTGTGTTGATCTCACGGCACGCTCCCCGCAGAGGGATCAATGCGCAAGTGTGAAACCAGCCTCAAGGAAACAGCTCCAGAGCACAGGAGAAGTAACAGATTCTCTGCTCATTGTTTTGTACAGCGATTTCCAGCACTTTTAGAAGCAATTATATTTTAGTGCTAGCGATTTGTAAAGCAATTGTGATTAGTGCAATAGGGATAATTTTTCTGCGCTCACACCATTATAAATGCCTAGCCTGTGAGCAGCAAAGGATAAGATTAGGCAAGATAGCAGTTTTTGCCAACCACTGAAGATGACCTGGCTTTATAATAAGATTGAGGGGGCGAGCATTTACCAAGCCCTAGACTCTCTCCAGGCCCTAGGCAACTGCCTAGGTTGTCTTGTGGATGATCCGGCTGTCTGTGAGAAACAAACCCCTCCCACAACCAAGAAAACCATGTATAGGCAGTGTAGTAGTCAGTAAGCACAACACTCTCTGGTTCCGGTTGCTCCGATCGCAGATAAGCTTCTGGGTGCTTTACATTATATAGGATTGCAGTGATTGGCACAAGGCCTGCAGTCTGCGCTCAGGATATTAGTAGCTATGAGAAATGAACATAGACAAAAGTCTCTTGGCTTGAGAGATACAGTATATACAGTATATGTAGTGTGTAAGCTCCTTCCTCCAGTGAAGGCTCACATCAATAGACGCATCACACCAGGAGGTTGATTTACAATGCCGTGCTAATGCACAGCACGACCGTGCTATGCATATAACGCGCAATGTGATGTGCGCAAAGGTTTACTCGCGCAAAGAGAGTGCTATGGGCTCGATTCAGTAAACCGTGCTAAGTGTTAGCATGCCTGTGAAAAGCCCTATATCACACCTAAAGTTAGTTTAGGCATGATAAATTCACATCTAAAGACTTTAGGCATAACTAGGGTGCTAACTGGGTTAGCACCCATTACTAAATTTACATCGCGCGCACAGTTCCACGCGCAAAACTTTGCACGCGCACCGCGAAAACAGCGCACCCGATGCGCCTATAAGGTCGCATTGGGTGAGACCTTAATGTCGCACCATGTGACGTTAAAGTCGCACCCAATTCGATCTTATAGGCGCATCAACACATCGTTTGTCGCACCGCGATGCGACATTTCGCGCACACAAAGTTTTCAGTGTGGGACTTTGCGCGCGATGTAAATTTAGTAAACGGTACTAACCCAGTTAGCACCCTAGTTATCACGCCCAAAGTCTTTAGGCGTGCTAACTGGGTTAGCACCGTTTACTGAATCAAGCCCTATGCATTAGCACGGCATTGTGAATCAACCCCATATGTGGCCTCCTTTTGCAGAAAAGTTTATCTCCTGAAAGCATAATTGGCATTGGGAAGTAAAGAAACCCCTACCCCCTCCCCCCCCCCCCAATTGGGGGAAACTCACCAGATCCAAGTACTCAAGAGCCCATTCACGCATGCAAGACACTCTTGATGACCTCCAACCGTAGCGAGCCAAGCCCTCTCCTTTCAATCTACCTGGGTTCTCCTCACACTGATTACTCCTCGAATTGAAAGGACACCCTCGGATAAAAGTGCTTGTATAGTGTAAAACCATTTATTTGAAAGTCCATCAAAAACAATGTTGTGCAAGTTTTAAAAGCAGGCACACCGAAGGAAGTTTCCGACAGCTGGTGGGGATCTGCTGCACCCGGGATGCAGCTCCACAGTCATACAAATACTGTATTGCTGTACCTCTTTGGCTGACTCGGTGTGCTGCTTTCAATACTTGCAGGGGTTGCTTTACTCCCCACTGCCTATTATGCTTTTGGATGATAAACCTTTCTGCAAAAGGAGACCTCGTCTGGTGTGATGCTTCTATTGCGCTTAGTGATTAGTGATTGTGATTTACACTCTGATTGGTTCTCCAAAATGCACTTTGCTACTTATGGATTTTTTTTTTATTTTTGGTTCTAGGCAGTAAAATTGCTGCAAAATGGGATGGTGTTTATAGCAATATCTAGGGTGGTGGTGGTGGTGGGGGGGAGGTATGTGGCCACATATTAGGGTGAAAGGGGGACGGAAGGGAAGAGGGACCAGCTGGGGGACACAGGACACACAGTAACTATAGATCTTATACCTGCACCTCTCCCAATCTCCCTTCATCTTAATGACATAAAACAGGAAAAAAAAGCTGAGGAAGGTGAATTTATTTTTATTGATAACAGTGACTGTATCTGAACGGTATAAAAGGAAGATAGTAAACAATTCAAAATACTGGACCCTTAATAATAATAATGGACCCTTCCATTCACACCTGGCGCAGATGGTTGGGTGCGGTCTGTGCCGGGAATCTAGTGTGTGTATAGCAGCCCCTAATCTCCCGTAGTGCCTCAGCCATTGTTCTCTTAATCACCCCGGATGCTTGGTCAGCCCCCCCCCCCCCCCCCTCCATAACAACAGAAAACGTTGCTAGCCTAAAAGCTAGTGCCCTATCTGTCTCTGGAGCAAGTCCCAATCCCTGCCTGGTGACAGGCCTGATGTGTGTACGAGGCTTCTGTGACCACAGATAAGGTTTCAGTATAAAGAGGACTATGGGCTCAATTCACAAAAGAGCACTGCTGCAGAAGCGCAAGTTAAAAAGAACCTTGGAACGCTATACACGCTACGCGTAGTCATGCAGCACAGCGTGCCTTCCTTAGTTACGTGTGCTGCTTACATAGCAACACATGCTCCATTAAATGTCAGCCACTGTTGTGAACTATTGCGACCGTGTACTTCACTAGTGCAGCCACTACTATGTTAATTAACATAGTTACTATCATATTAACTATCTTAGTTACTATGATAGTAGCTATGTTAATTAACATAGTAGCAGCCGCGCTAGTGTAGTATCGCGGTCCCGATACTTCGCAACAGGCAGCAGTTAAAGAAGCGCGCATTGCTATGTAAGCAACGCGTGTAACTAAGGAAGGCACGCTGCGCTGCATGACTACGCGTAGCGTGTATAGAGTGTTTAAATTGCGCTTCTGCAGCAGTGCTCTTTTGTGAATCAAGCCCTATGTTAGTGTAGAGGAAGTCTAGGTGAGTAGAATTCTGCAGCCTGGACTTACAAATAAACAAATACATATTTTTTTTACTACAATCTGTAAGCAGAATACATAAGGGAACACACAAGATAAAATAAAAAAAAGTTTACAAGGAGAAATGATCGCTTCACACACACAATGCCAATTCATAAATACATAAACAAGTGGTGCAAATGTTGAACATGTTGTTTGTGTTGAAGGCCTTTTTTCTCTGTGAAATATTTCCTAAAGTCAAAAGAGGAAAGAGGGTGCCTTCTGCCTCTCTTGTGACTTATCATGCATTGCAGGACTTTCTTTTTTTTCTTGACCCAGGAGTTGAACTCATGACCTCATGCTTTACAGACAGACGCCGTACCACTGGACCAACTCAGCTGGCTGACTATTTTTTTCAAAGAAACATTTCTCAGTCTGGACAACAAAAACGAAGCTGAGTGAGTTTTCTAGCATCCAAACAGATTTAATTGTTGATTATAATTATAATATTTGAACCCGACCTACTCAGAAAAGGATGCTATCTTGTGTGAACTCTCTCTGTGTACACGCAAGTTTCCTTTCTGACTGAAGCATTGCCCACATTCTGAACAGGAAAAAGGTCGCTCACCCGTGTGAATTTTCTGGTGTCTATGAAGGTCTGATTTTTGATTGAAACATTTCCCACACTCTGAACAGGGTAAAGGCTGCTCTCCTGAGTGGCTTCTCTGATGTACAAGAAGGTATCTTTTGTGTTTGAAACATTTACAGCACTCTGAACAGGGAAATGGACGCTCGCCTGTGTGACTTCTCCCGTGAGTCCGAAGATCTGACAGCTGACTGAAACATTTCCCACACTCTGTACAGGGGAAAGGACGCACGTCTGCATGCATTTTCTGATGCGCAAAAAGGTGATATTTTAGTTTAAAATGTTTTCCACAGTCAGTACAAAGGAAAGGCCGCTCTCCCGTGTGAATTTTCTGATGTAGAAAAAGGTTTCCTTTGTCAGCAAAGAACAAAGAAACAGATGCTGCACAGTGGCAGTTCTTTCTTGTAGAAAAAGGTTTCCATTTTTACAGAGCCACTTCCCACACTCTGGACAGGACATTGACTTCTCACCATTGAGCTGCTTACAAGGATTTCTTTTTGTGAAAAGTATTTATTGCATCTGGGACAAAAGAATGCCCTCTCACTGGTGTGAACTCGCTGGTGACTGATAAGTTCTGTGCTTGTTTTGAAGGATTTGTCACACTTATAGCAAGGATGGGACCTCTCGCCACTGTGGACTCTCTGGTGGACAATGAGTTTAGACTTTGCAGTGAATGATTTGCCACACTCAGAACACTCGAAGGGCCTCTCACCGGTGTGAACTCTCTTGTGTATAACAAGTTCTGACTTACATCTAAAACGTTTCCCACACTCTGAACATGACAGTTGAGGCTTTAGTGAGTGCCTCCTCTGGTGCACAGCAAGAGCTGCCTCAGATTTACAGCATTTGCTGCATTCAGGACATGGAAATCTCTGATTGTCTCCATGTGTGGTGCTATCTGATGTATCACAAGAAGATTTCTCCAGATTATATGGATCTGTTGCTGTACTGGCTCTGTAATATGAAGGATGGATATCTGAGGTGGCAGCTTGTGATTTCCCATAAGTCTCCTCACCATTAGAGGGAGCCGCTCCTTTATCTGCCCCATAACCTCTGTGATGGGCGTTTCCAGTATTCGGGTTTTCCCCTGGAGAACATTGTGTGACACCGTTATCTTCTGCAGTGTCACCGGGATGTGACATAAGACATCCCTCCGAGGTCTCCCCGATATTGTGTCCTCCTGCTGGAGAGAATGTAACACACATGTTACTGTTTCATGTGCTGCAGTCTGAGGTCACGTATGGTGGCCTAGTAGCTAACAGTTTCCAGGGCTAAATTAGGCACAAAACAGCTGTCATTTTAAAGAGAAACCGTGACCAAGAATTGAACTTCATCCCAATCAGTAGCTGAAACCCCCTTTTACATAAGAAATCTATTCCTTTTCACAAACAGATCATCAGGGGCCTCTGTATGGCTGATATTGTGGTGAAACCCCTCCCACAGGAAACTGTGAGGACCATGGTCCTGGCAGTTTCCTGCCTGTGAACCTCGTTGCAGTGTGGGAAATAGCTGTTTACAGCTGCTTCCAACTGCCAAAGAAAGAAAGCAGCAGCTACTTCCACTGACATCACCTGCCAGCAGTAAAAATGTCACCATTTGATAAATGTCAGAATGGAAACCAGGGAGAGGAAATATTTTACAATGGGCAAACACTGACTAAATCATTTATACATAATTATTGAAAAAATGAAGCACTTTTTAACTACATTACTTTCACTGGAGTTCCTTATGCCCCACCTACCAGTTCTTGCCACACCCCAAGCCATGCACACCTGAAAAAGTGGATTTCTTTTTTCATGAGAACATTCACTATGAAACGGATTCAATCCAGCTTCACCAACATGTTTCATAGGTTAACAATTCTGCCTCCTCTGGTCAAAATGAGAACTACATGGTGTATTTACTGGCTTCAATATTTTCGCCTATCATTCTGACACAAGGAGGAGAGATTGCTGACTCTTGGAATGCATTGCCCTTTAAAGTGAACCTCCGGACTAAAAACTGACTCAGCAGCACTGAAAAGGCCTGGTGGTTCTTTAACAGTTTCACAGCATCAGAACTTTTTTTCTCTTATACAAGCCTCATTTTTAGCTGCACAGAAGAAAACTGCCCGGGCTTTTTTCCCCTGATGCTGTGCAAAGCATGATGGGATTTCTGATTTTGTTGTTCTCGTTCAGCTGTTTTGGTGCTATTTTTTTTTTTACATTTTGAATTTGACATTTGAAGCCTAGCGTGTGCAGCTGGGAGGGGTGATCAGGACACAGGACAGTTGGAACTGTGTCTCCTGCTCCCTGTCACCTCCTTTCCACCAAAAAGATGGCTGCCCCCATGACAAAGATGGCAGCCCCCATGAATCACAAACATTTGCCTGTTCCTTTAAAACAGGGTGGGTAAGAGATTATATTACCTATCTATTCTAATTAACATAACTAATGTAACTTGATGACAGTATGTTTGTTTAGGCTGAACTTCCCCTTAAAGAAGAACTGTAGTGAAAATAACTTAAAGAAAAAAATGCTTAGATTTTACAATATTCACTTATAAATGATTTACTCAGTGTTTTCCCGCTGTAAAATCTTTCCTTGCCCTGATTTACATTCTGGAATTTATCACAGGTGGTCCCAGCTTTAGTCTTGTCAGGTGATCTCTGTGCGTACAGCTGTCAGTAACAAACATTCTGCAGAGAGAGATATTCCTTGCTTGGAAACAGACATCATTTCCCACAATGCAATGAGGTTAACAAGCAGCAAACTGACATCACACTGTGGGAGGGGTTTCACCACAATATAAGTCACACAGACCCTCAATTTGAGAAAAGGTAAAGATTTCTCATGGGAAAAGGGGGGGGGGGGGGTTATCAGCTACTAACTGGGATGAAGTTCAATCCTGAGTTAAACTGCCTCTTTAACTTTTGGTGCTTTACCAACTGGATTGGGCCAGGGTTCTTCTCATCTGCCCTGTGATTGGTTAGACCTATGTCTTGTACAAGGGCATAACTATAAACCATGGGGCTCCCCTGCAAAAATGACACAGGGCCCCCATGTAATACCCTCCCCACTTCTCCACATAACAACTGTTGGCAGAATAACGTATCTCACGTATCCCACTATAATAGGGGTCTCAAACTCGCGGCCCGCGGGCCATTTGCGGCCCTCGATACAATATTTTGTGGCCCTCGCCGGCAAAAGCTTCCTTCTAGTTCGCTTCAGTGCTCCCAAGTAATCCGCCACATCCCAGCCACTAAACGAAGGCTGCAGAGCCCCCAAATCGCCCGGGGGGCAATTTGTCGGCATTTCCTGGAAGGGGCAGAGCTTTCAGCTTCAGCTCTGCCCCCCCTGACGTCAATCGCCGCACAGATCGCCGCCTCTCCCTGCCCCTCTCTGTGAAGGAAGAGTGAGAGGGGCGGGCAGAGGCAGCGATGCGCCGCGATTGTGAAATTCTTTATGCGGCCCAGCCTCATCCTGACTTTGCCTCCTGCGGCCCCCCAGGTAAATTGAGTTTGAGACCCCTGCACTATAACAACATGGGCAATATAAACTTTAGTCTAAGGACTAAGGGGGCTCACTTCTCTCCCTGAATAGCAGAGCGGCACAGCAGAACACAAATACCTACTCCAGCGAAATGTCCTCTGCTCCTCGTTGCTGCAACCACAGTGTGCAGCAGTGTTCATATATAAGGCTCCCTGTGCAAGTGATGTAACACAGAGAAACACTACTGCACACTGGCCGTCTGCAGTGATGATGAGATGAGAAGACCCAGCGCTGGAGGAGGTAACTGTGCTCCAATACACCCCTCTGCTATTCACATGGGGGGAGGAGAGTCCTCATCGCCCCCTCCTGTTCCCCACAATGGGGGTTATAGTTGCACCATTGATCTTGGACCTGCTTCTTTTCTGGGCTTTTCAGTTCAGGGCAGGGCCGGATTTGGACATTTTACTGCCCAAGGCCCACTGTCAACAACTTCGCCCCTGGGAGGAGCACAACACTGAATGGGTGGAGCACAAGACCAGTGCTCCACTGCTCGCCCCTTAGGAAGCAAGGCAGCCACGGACTGGGTTTTTGACTGCTGCAATTTACATGTCTGGCAGTTAAACTGCATTAGTGTGCCTGCCCGCTGCCTGCCCCTTGCTTCCTGGTGCCCTAGGCCATGGACTATGCGGCCTTGCCTGAAATCTGGCCATGGTTCAGGGTCTCTGTACCGGTTCAGGGTCTCGGTACCAGTTCAGGGTCTCGGTACCAGTTCAGGGTCTCGGTACCAGTTCAGGGTCGCTGTAAGGCAACTTGAAAACCCCAAGGATAATGGTTTAGGGGACCCTTGGTTGGGGACTCTACAATTCTAATTAATTAGTGGGACTATTGTAGTGTGGTGGAAAAGAAGGGGATTTCATCTTTATCGGGTCACAAAAACAACAGCCTTGGAATCTGGGATTGTTTTGGTAGGGTGAAACCTGTGTCTGCATTGCAGGCAATTATTCCCTGGGCAAGGTTTCCAGGGTAGCTATATTTATAATTAAAGGACCACTCAAGCAAAAAAAGTAAGCCGTTAAATGTGACAAGTGTTCCCTTGTTTCTTCCAAGTGCCCAGGAGCACTCACAGTGGCTTTAGTGCAGGAAAGTGTGCCTAGGTCCTCACCCCAGTACCAAGGGGTCACAACATAGAATCTCGCCAAAGGACCGGCACCACTCGATGTATTTAGAAGCTCTTTATAAATTTTTTTATATAAAATTTATTGGCATCAATATGATAGCAACGACAGACGCTGTTTCGGCCCCCATGGGCCTTTATCAAGTTGCACAGGATCATCCACAGGATCCGATGATCCTGTGCAACTTGATAAAGGCCCATGGGGGCCGAAACAGCGTCTGTCGTTGCTATCATATTGATGCCAATAAATTTATAAAGAGCTTCTAAATACATCGAGTGGTGCCGGTCCTTTGGCGAGATTAAGTGTTCCCTTTGTTGTAATAATCTTACCTCCAGCGATGCATCTGTCCCCACCAGCAGATCTCTGCGTCCTGGCTCCTCCAGGTTAGCACAGCTCTCACATGTGTACCGCGACCCCTGTGTCCATAGCAACGAGGGCGGGCGCATGCATCCTGTTTCTTGTAAGGGATGGACGTGGCTGGAAAAGCGTCCATCCTGTGTTGCTAGGAGATGGGCGCATGTGTCTACGCACCCATCCTTTGCTCTCAGGCGCCGATGTGTAGTGTCAGTTGACACATTTAATCAGCTGATACTTAAGGTCCGCACACACGCCGGACTGGAGGCAACGACGGGTCCGTCGTCACCTCCCGCTGGGTGGGCGTTCCAACGACAGTCCGGCGTGTGTACGCACTGTCGGCGGACTGATACGGCTGCTTCAGAAACAGCCGTATCAGTCCGCCAACAGTGCGTACACACGCCGGACTGTCGTTGGAACGCCCACCCAGCGGGAGGTGACGACGGACCCGTCGTTGCCTCCAGTACGGCGTGTGTACGGACCTTTAAGGTGGGTACACACGTCAGATAAAAGTCTTTGGAAAATGAAAGATCACAGACCAATTTTACCCCCTTCCATGTAGTATGAGAGCCATACTCTACACAGTCTATTCTATTGAGCTGAACTCCCAATCAGATAAAAACCTTTGGAAGATGCTGGACACAAAGATGCTGTACACATTCAACAGATCAGTATCTGCAAAAGATCAGTTCCTGCAAAAGATCCGTTCCTGCAAAATGTATTCATAGTCTATGATATCTGCAGATCTCGTACACACATTGTTTAACGGACAATCATCTGCAGATCAGATCCACCAGGATGGATCTTCAGATCGACAGATAATTGTCTGATCTGCAGATAATTGTCCGTTAAACAAGGTGTGTATGAGATCTGCAGATATCATAGACTATCAATGCATTTTGCAGGAACGGATCTTTTGCAGGAACTGATCTTTTGCAGATACTGATCTGTTGAATGTGTACAGCATCTTTGTGTGCAGCATCTTGCAAAGATTTTTATCTGATTTGGAGTTCAGCTCCCTAGAATAGACTGTGAAGGTATGGCTCTCATACTACATGGAAGGGGGTAAAATTGGTCTGTGATCTTTTTATCTGATGTGTGTACCCACCTTTAGGCAGGTCTGTTGTTACTGCTACTGATTGGTGCTGTGCATGTGTGGACGGCCACAGATTGGAGGATGCCTGATAAATATACCTGCTGTGTCAACTGTGCAAGTTGCCCGTGATAGCTTTAGCTAGTCTAGCTGCTGAGTGTGTGATCCTTCCTGGAACCTTTGCTATACTGTTTGATCTTTGGATTTTGACCTCTGCCTGATTATTTGACTATCCCTGTTTGCTGGCTGGACCGACCTACTGCCTGTTTCTCTTGTTTGCTGCCTGGACTGACCTTGGATACCCTTTGATCCTGCTTCTGCCTTATCCTTCCGTACTGCGACTCTCCGATATTTGTGTATGACCTCGGATTGTTCCTGGACTTGCCTAAAGTATTACTGTACCTCTGTTTGGTCTTGGCGATCTATTTTATCCGCCCTGCATTCAGCTCCACTACCTTGCACCCTAAAGACCTGGATGTAAACGAAATTGGGTATGTGTTGTCTCTCACCTCCCGTTCAAGTGGGGACCCGGGACACAAGGCAAAAACGGCAGTGATAGATTGGGGCATTGGAACGGATTTGTGGGTGAATAGGTTGCCAGACTTTACACTTGTCTCATTTCAACAAACAAAATTTGCTTGCTCATAAAACAGCGTTAATATTACCATGCACGCACAGCGCACTGCAATATTACCATTACTTACTTGCGTAAGTACGGCAAGATACGTTAGTAGAGTATCCAGCGGTACTCGTGCTCCAGTAACCCATGCATTACCAGTGTGAGTTTATTAACACTCACAAGAATGTTTAAAAAACCATGATATAACATTTCAAATGCAGACACTGTATATGCATCAAGGAGTTCTTAAAGAGACACTGAAGCGAAAAAAAAAAGGATGATATTATGATTTGTATGTGTAGTACAGCTAAGAAATAAAACATTAAGATCAGATACATCAGTCTAATTGTTTCCAGTACAGGAAGAGTTGAGAAACTCCAGTTGTTATCTCTATGCAAAAAAGCTATTAAGCTCTCCGACTAACTTAGTCGTGGAGAGGGCTGTTATCTGACTTTTATTATCTCAACTGTAATTGAACTGTTTACTTTTTCTCTGCTAGAGGAGAGGTCATTACTTCACAGACTGCTCTGAAAGACTCATTTTGAATGCTGAGTGTTGTGTAATCTGCACATATTATAGAATAATGCAATGTTAGAAAAAACACTATATACCTGAAAATAAAAATATGGGAATATTTTCTTTGCTGCTAATCTTCTAGTAATTATTCATAGTACACAACCAATTCATTATATCATGTATTTTTATCAGTGTCTCTTTAACATGACAATTCCATTACAAGAGGCACTTGGTAAACATCACACTGAGTTAAAGAAATGGACCTTTCATTTGGTGTGCAGTTTCTTCACCTCATTTATTAGCCTAATACCATATTGAGGAAAGGAGGCTGACCTTACCTGTGTATTCATCTGAAGAACATCCTTCATCTTCAGTTGTCCTCATCAGGTTTCCCTTCTCCATAAGCTGCTGATCAATCCTCACATACATCTCTTCTTCCTTTTTAAGGAGAACATTCAATTCACCTGCCTCTGTACACAGATCATCACTCTTCACGTATGTCTCTTCTTCCTCTTTACTTGACCTCATCATGTCACCCTCCTTCATAGACTGCTGATCACTCCTCACATATGTCTCTTCTTCTTCCTCTTTAATTGTCCTCATCATGCCACATTTCTCCATAGACTGCTGATCACCCCTCACATAGGTCTCTTCTTCCTCTTTAATTGTCCTCATCATGTCACCCTTCTCCATAGACTGCTGATCACCCCTCACATAGGTATCTTCTTCCTCTTTAATTGTCCTCATCATGTCACCCTTCTCCATAGACTGCTGATCACCCCTCACATAGGTCTCTTGTTCTTCCTCTTTAATTGTCCTCATCATGACACCCTCCTCCATAGTCTGCTGATCACTCCTCACACATGTCTTTTCTTGTTCCTCTTTAATTGTCCCCAACATGTCACGATCCACCAGTCTGCTGATCACTCCTCACATATGCTTCTTCTTTTCTTGGTCTGTAACCTTGACATAATCATATTCTACCTAAACCCCAAAAATGACATAAAATTACAGAATAAGCTGATTTTTAGTATAGAGCTACACATATGTAAGTAGTATTTAGAGTCACTTTTGAATTCTACACAAGCACTTTTTCTCCTCTCCTGATCAGCTGCAGACAGTGACCTTCCCTCCCGGGTGCTGTATACTATCCTGTTGCAGCTGTCAGGCAAACATGCTGTAGTGTGGGGGAGGCTACCAACAGGCTATTCCACCCCTTATTCCCAGAATGGCGTCACCTGTGGAGATGGACTATTCCACAGTCTGACGCCGTCAGTATGTTCAGGGGACGGCATCTTTCAGGTAAATAAGAAAAAATGGCACAAGTAATTACCAGCAGTGTCTTTTATAAATATTGTTAGGCAATAATGTTGATTACTTTGATAGTTTTCCTTTACTCCTCCTCAGTGATGCTACAGAAGGCAATATCCATGTCCTACAGCAGTGGTCGCTGCACCTGATGTGGACATTGTCACACGCCTCCTAGTGGCCGGTCCGCACAATGCCTTCCGATCTGTTTCAGCACACAGACCATCCAATCTCATGGACGCAATCGATGAGCTGAAACTGCTGGAATTTTGGCAGCAGACAGACTAGGAGGAGGTGTGCGAACTATAAAACACAAAATACTTGGCTGCCACCATCTCTGTTTCAATGGGAAGAGAAGTCCAATCTGACTTATACTAATACCTGCGAATATAACGGTTAAAACCCACCCTATTCTGGGTAATAACAACACTTCTCAGAAGCAAATCTTCAGAATGCTAGGATTCGTTCTGTGTGGCTGAATAGTAGGTTTAGCTGAGAAATAAATGACTTGAGTTTTTTTATTATTAATGCAATATAAATAATTAATATACACAGAAAACCATTAAAATCAACAATTATAGAGACAATAGTAGCGCAGTATAAAAAGAAAACAAGAGGTAAGCGAATTCTTACGTTCAGGTGAAAATGTCCTTTTGGGAGAGCACGTTAAGTTCCTTTGTTTCCGGATCATAGTCCAGACAAAATGGCCGCTAGCTCAGTCCTCAGGCCAGCAGCAGGTTTTCGTAACGATGGAATATGGAGGACTGGGGAGGAGCCTGTGTCGAGTTCGTTTGAATGACCCACATTTTTGGGTGGGGTCTCAGGTTCAGCCCAGGGGCTGGACAGGGTGCGATTAACCTTCTGGGTGGGACATTTGTGTCCACCAAATATGGCATTTTTCATATCTCAGCTTCCCGCACACACATAACAGTCACAGATTCAGAATCCTCAGAATATGACAGTTCATATGACATCAAACTTGGTTGGTGTCGCATGTTCTGGCACGAAGAAGCTGAATACCTCGGGTTCTGGGGATGTCCGTGCCACCAATTTAATATTAAAAATTTCACTAGACCCAGACCAGCAGAATGATATAATTTTCATACCTCTCATATAAACGGTATTCCTTAAACAAGCTAAAATCATATACTCCATGTATTCCTAAGGCTGGTTGCACAGCTCCGCTGTGTGTCTACCAGAGACCAAATTCTCAATAGGCCCCTGCTGTTAGCTTCCTGCATTCTCAAGTAGTTTAGGCCAAATTGTACTGAACCAGATAAGTTTCTTTGAACCAGGTAATTGAATTCAAACCCTGGCTTATCAGAGAGCAAATGTATCTCATGAATAGAAGCTCTGCAGCAGCTATGAAAGGGCGGAGACCCCAGGCTTGGCAGTCTGCTATCCCTAAACATAAAATTTTGATCTGGGTTAGTAACGTCAATCGGTGCAGAAAAGCAATTGCGTTTTCTCACGGCTCTTCTGTGGCAGACATGGCAGAGGTCACATGACTGCCTGTGATGTGGGAGTGGTCAGTCAGCCCTCTGTAAAATGGTAGGGGACTCTCATCCTTTTGTGGCACAGCAGTGGTTATTTCGCCTCCTGTGATATGACAGTTGTCACTTAGTCTCCTGTGACTTGGCAGCGATCAGTCAGCCTCCTGTGGCACAGATGGGAGCTTGTAACTGCAGCACCTGTAGGTCTGGCAGAAGAAAATGGTGGTGTCCATACAATCAGAAGGCTGGGATATAGCCCTCCGAAGGTGAGTATATGCCCCCCACCCCCAACAGTCTGCACTATTTGTGAACTTCCCTTGGGGGGGGGGGGGATATATAAACAAAAAAACTCCAAAAAACTTAGATACTTATCTCCTCGCCCATGCCACTACTTGCCGAGTCCCTCTTCTTGTTCACGGCTGTGCTCCCCTCTTGGTACTAGCGAGGTAGGCCAGAATATGGAGGAAAAAGCTGTGCACAAGTGGCTCAGCCTGAGTACACTGATCACATAGGGGGACACAAGAACAACTAATCATTATACTAGTCATGTAGGGGACACAGGAATAGCCAATTATTACACTGACCACTAAGGGGAACACAACAGGTGACATGGGAGCAGCCAATCATTACATTGACCACGTAAGGGGGGCACAGCAACAGCGTATTGCTTTTCCTGTGTCCCTCTATATCAGTGCTGTCCAACTGGTGGCCCGCGGGCCGCATCTGGCCCGCCAAGCCTTCAGCTGCGGCCCCCTGCTGTGCCAGTGTTAGCCCACGAGTCCCCAGCGCTGAGGGGACTTTTTTTTTTACGTTTCCCCCATACCTCGGCTATAATGTAATAACATCCCACTCCGCTCCCCTCGTTCCCCCTTGCTGCTACCACCTCTCAGATCGGCGGCGGGCAGTACATAGGAAGGAACCAGCCACACCGACGCACAGCAGCCGCACGGGGGACTTTAAATGCTGGATGTGACCGGTGATGTCACTTCCTGCATTTAAATTCACCGCGCGGCTGCCGTGCGCTGGTGTGGCTGGTTGCTATCTCCTGCCCGGTCCGATCTGAGAGGTGAGGCGGCGGCAGCAAGGGGGAACGAGGGGAGGGGAGGGGAGCGGAGCTGGAAATATTACATTATAACCGCCAATCTGACGGCGTTTTGTGGGGACATCTGCAGCCAACCTGCGTGCATTTTGTGGGGACATCTGCAGCCAACCTGCGTGCGTTTTGTGGGGACATCTGCAGCCAACCTGCGTGCGTTTTGTGGGGACCTCTGCAGCCAACCTGCGTGCGTTTTGTGGGGACCTCTGCAGCCAACTTGCGTGCGTTTTGTGGGGACCTCTGCAGCCAACCTGCGTGCATTTTGTGGGGACATCTGCAGTCAACCTGAGTGCATTTTGTGGGGACATCTGCAGCCAACCTGCGTGCATTTTGTGGGGACATCTGCAGCCAACCTGCGTGCGTTTTGTGGGGACCTCTGCAGCCAACTTGCGTGCGTTTTGTGGGGACATCTGCAGCCAACCTGAGTGCATTTTGTGGGGACATCTGCAGCCAACCTGAGTGCATTTTGTGGGGACATCTGCAGTCAACCTGAGTGCATTTTGTGGGGACATCTGCAGCCAACCTGCGTGCATTTTGTGGGGACATCTGCAGCCAACCTGCGTGCATTTTGTGGGGACATCTGCAGCCAACCTGCGTGCATTTTGTGGGGACATCTGCAGCCAACCTGAGTGCATTTTGTGGGGACATCTGCAGCCAACCTGAGTGCATTTTGTGAAGACATCTGCAGCCAACCTGAGTGCATTTTGTGGGGACATCTGCAGCCAACCTGAGTGCATTTTGTGAGGACATCTGCAGCCAACCTGCAGCCATTTTGTGGGGACATCTGCAGCCAACCGGCGTGCATTTTGTGGGGACATCTGCAGCCAACCGGCGTGCATTTTGTGGGGACATCTGCAGCCAACCGGCATGCATTTTGTGGGGACATCTGCAGCCAACCTGCGTGCATTTTGTGGGGACATCTGCAGCCAACCTGCGTGCATTTTGTGGGGACATCTGCAGCCAACCTGAGTGCATTTTGTGGGGACATCTGCAGCCAACCTGAGTGCATTTTGTGGGGACATCTGCAGCCAACCTGAGTGCATTTTGTGGGGACATCTGCAGCCAACCTGAGTGCATTTTGTGGGGACATCTGCAGCCAACCTGAGTGCATTTTGTGGGGACATCTGCAGCCAACCTGAGTGCATTTTGTGGGGACATCTGCAGCCAACCTGCGTGCATTTTGTGGGGACATTCTGCAGCCAACCTGCGTGCATTTTGTGGGGACATTCTGCAGCCAACCTGCGTGCATTTTGTGGGGACATCTGCAGCCAACCTGCGTGCATTTTGTGGGGACATCTGCAGCCAACCTGCGTGCATTTTGTGGGGACATCTGCAGCCAACCTGCGTGCATTTTGTGGGGACATCTGCAGCCAACCTGCGTGCATTTTGTGGGGACATCTGCAGCCAACCTGCGTGCATTTTGTGGGGACATCTGCAGCCAACCTGCGTGCATTTTGTGGGGACATCTGCAGCCAACCTGCGTGTCTTTTGTGGGGACATCTGCAGCCAACCTGCGTGCGTTTTGTGGGGACATCTTCAGCCAACCTGCGTGCATTTTGTGGGGACATCTGCAGCCAACCTGCGTGCATTTTGTGGGGACATCTGCAGCCAACCTGCGTGCATTTTGTGGGGACATCTGCAGCCAACCTGCGTGCATTTTGTGGGGACATCTGCAGCCAACCTGCGTGCATTTTGTGGGGACATCTGCAGCCAACCTGCGTGCATTTTGTGGGGACATTTGCAGCCAACCTGCGTGCATTTTGTGGGGACATTTGCAGCCAACCTGCGTGCATTTTGTGGGGACATCTGCAGCCAACCTGCGTGCATTTTTAGGGGACATCTGCAGCCAACCTGAGTGCATTTTGTGGGGAAACTGCTGCTATTCCCCCCGGGGTGGGGGGCTCTACCATGTGGCCTGTAAAAAAACGGCCCTCCATGCTAACGAAGTTGGACAGCACTGCTCTATAATCATGGTCAGTTTAGGCTCAGCACTATTGCGCTCATATTCGAAGGTGAGTGTGAGCAGGAGGTTAGGGTGATGCAGGGATCCTCAGGACTAGCCAGAGGCTTCTCTCTAAAATATATATCAATGTAATGCTTCTTACCTCCCGTGCTGCCACTCCTAGGAATATCCTCTCTATTTCCTCCCACTTCACCTCTAAATAGGAAGTTCCCGTCTGTAGTAATAGTATCCACATTTTCCTACCGCCTCTTCTGCAGCTTGCTATTTGTCAGCTACAAGCAAGGTCACCATCTTGTGGTGAAGAGGGGAATTGCAGCTTTGGTTGCAGTATATAGTGCTGTCACTGTGTTCCCTTCTGCTTTGCCCAGCTATCAGACCGGCAGCTTCCAGACTGGACTGTACTTGCATGGTAGGTAGGAGTAATAAGAAGCACAAGAAAAAACAATAGAGATTTGAAAATGGCAATATTAGAGTCTTTTGCCATGTTTTTTTGAACACAAAAAAATAAATAAAAGTTACATGCTTACCTATGCAGAGAGAAGGCTCTAGATCAGCGCTGGGAGGCTACGTTCCATGGGCTGTATTCGGCCCGCAGGCGCTTTTAATCCAGCTTGCCACTGGGCGGCCAGATTCCTCTCCTCCCTCCCTCCATGCAGATTCCTCAGCGCGGGCACTATGAGTTGGTAAACGCTCACCTAATCTCCACTTCCTGTGCCACGTTTAGGGAGGCTCATTCCGATTCCGCGGAACGGAAAATTCTGCATTTCCGATCGGAAATCACATTTTTGCATCGTAATGCGGTATGCAGAAATTAGTGTGCAGAATATGGAAATCGTGGAAATTTCCGCTACACCGATAATCGGTAATTTTAAGCCAATCAGAGGATGAGGACTAGTGTTGGGCGAACAGTGTTCGCCACTGTTCGGGTTCTGCAGAACATCACCCTGTTCGGGTGATGTTCGTTCGGCCACATGGCCGAACTAAGAGCGCATGGCCGAACGTTCCCCGAACGTTCTGCTAGCGCTGTGATTGGCCGAACGGGTCACGTGGTTCGGACCCGAACGCGCTCTGATTGGCCGAACTGTCACGTGGTTCGGGTAAATAAATACCCGAACCACGTCATATTTCCGCCATTTGTCTGTGGGTTTAGCTTTGGGTAGGCAGGCAGGGTAGTTCGCGCTCCAGCCACGCTAGCCAGGGTCCCCCCAGTCATTGTGTCGCTGCTGGGAATAGTAGTACACCGCTCGCTCAGCATTCTGTTTACTGCCACTCTGTGTACCTCGCTCAGCCACACTATATAGCATTCTGTTTACTGTTCTGTGTCTGCTGGGAATAGTAGTACACCGCTCGCTCAGCCACACTATATAGCATTCTGTTTACTGCCACTCTGTGTACCTCGCTCAGCCACACTATATAGCATTCTGTTTACTGTTCTGTGTCTGCTGGGAATAGTAGTACACCGCTCGCTCAGCCACACTATATAGCATTCTGTTTACTGCCACTCTGTGTACCTCACTCAGCCACACTATATAGCATTCTGTTTACTGCCACTCTGTGTCTGCTGGGAATAGTAGTACACCGCTCACCCGCCACTGTATAGCATTGTGCTCTGTGTCGCTGCTGGGAATAGTGGTACACCGCTCACCCGCCACTGTATAGCATTGTGCTCTGTGTCGCTGCTGGGAATAGTGGTACACCGCTCACCCGCCACTGTATAGCATTGTGCTCTGTGTCGCTGCTGGGAATAGTGGTACACCGCTCACCCGCCACTATATAGCATTGTGCTCTGTGTCGCTGCTGGGAATAGTGGTACACCGCTCACCCGTCACTGTATAGCATTGTGCTCTGTGTCGCTGCTGGGAATAGTGGTACACCGCTCAGCCACACTATATAGCATTCTGTTTACTGTTCTGTGTCTGCTGGGAATAGTAGTACACCGCTCGCTCAGCCACACTATATAGCATTCTGTTTACTGCCACTCTGTGTACCTCGCTCAGCCACACTATATAGCATTCTGTTTACTGCCACTCTGTGTCTTCTGGGAATAGTAGTACACCGCTCACCCGCCACTGTATAGCATTGTGCTCTGTGTCACTGCTGGGAATAGTGGTACACCGCTCACCCGCCACTGTATAGCATTGTGCTCTGTGTCGCTGCTGGGAATAGTGGTACACCGCTCACCCGCCACTGTATAGCATTGTGCTCTGTGTTGCTGCTGGGAATAGTGGTACACCGCTCACCCGCCACTGTATAGCATTGTGCTGTGTGTCGCTGCTGGGAATAGTGGTACACCGCTCAGCCACACTATATAGCATTCTGTTTACTGTTCTGTGTCTGCTGGGAATAGTAGTACACCGCTCGCTCAGCCACACTATATAGCATTCTGTTTACTGCCACTCTGTGTACCTCGCTCAGCCACACTATATAGCATTCTGTTTACTGTTCTGTGTCTGCTGGGAATAGTAGTACACCGCTCGCTCAGCCACACTATATAGCATTCTGTTTACTGCCACTCTGTGTACCTCGCTCAGCCACACTATATAGCATTCTGTTTACTGCCACTCTGTGTCTGCTGGGAATAGTAGTACACCGCTCACCCGCCACTGTATAGCATTGTGCTCTGTGTCGCTGCTGGGAATAGTGGTACACCGCTCACCCGCCACTGTATAGCATTGTGCTCTGTGTCGCTGCTGGGAATAGTGGTACACCGCTCACCCACCACTGTATAGCATTGTGCTCTGTGTCGCTGCTGGGAATAGTGGTACACCGCTCACCCGCCACTGTATAGCATTGTGCTCTGTGTCGCTGCTGGGAATAGTGGTACACCGCTCACCCGCCACTGTATAGCATTGTGCTCTGTGTCGCTGCTGGGAATAGTGGTACACCGCTCAGCCACACTATATAGCATTCTGTTTACTGTTCTGTGTCTGCTGGGAATAGTAGTACACCGCTCGCTCAGCCACACTATATAGCATTCTGTTTACTGCCACTCTGTGTACCTCGCTCAGCCACACTATATAGCATTCTGTTTACTGCCACTCTCTGTCTTCTGGGAATAGTAGTACACCGCTCACCCGCCACTGTATAGCATTGTGCTCTGTGTCGCTGCTGGGAATAGTGGTACACCGCTCACCCGCCACTGTATAGCATTGTGCTCTGTGTCGCTGCTGGGAATAGTGGTACACCGCTCAGCCACACTATATAGCATCCTGTTTACTGTTCTGTGTCTGCTGGGAATAGTAGTACACCACTCGCTCAGCCACACTATATAGCATTCTGTTTACTGCCACTCTGTGTACCTCGCTCAGCCACACTATATAGCATTCTGTTTACTGTTCTGTGTCTGCTGGGAATAGTAGTACACCGCTCGCTCAGCCACACTATATAGCATTCTGTTTACTGTTCTGTGTCTGCTGGGAATAGTAGTACACCGCTCGCTCAGCCACACTATATAGCATTCTGTTTACTGCCACTCTGTGTACCTCGCTCAGCCACACTATATAGCATTCTGTTTACTGCCACTCTGTGTCTGCTGGGAATAGTAGTACACCGCTCACCCGCCACTGTATAGCATTGTGCTCTGTGTCGCTGCTGGGAATAGTGGTACACCGCTCACCCGCTACTGTATAGCATTGTGCTCTGTGTCGCTGCTGGGATTAGTGGTACTGTATAGCATTTCTGTACTGCCACTGTACTGCTGCCAGTCAGCGTGTACTGTAAGGATAAGTGAAATGAGGAAGAAATCCGGTGAAAGAGGGAGGGGCAAGGGAAGAGGTGTTTCCCCTGACGGTTCACGTACAGGCCACAGGGGAGCACCCAAGAAAACCCACTCAATACCGCCCATGTTGTCCAGGACAACAACCCTCACAAATCCAAAAGAACAGGACCAGATAATTACTTGGATGACCTCTCAAGCGTCCAGCAGTGGGTTAAGCAGCACCAGCACATCACGCACGAGGTCCGAGTCCTCAGCCAGTTACAAGGAGCCAGTGGGCACAAAGCTGACACAACCGGCAGCGACACCACGCACACAACTGCCAGATAACCAGTCCGATGAATTACCTCAGGACACAATGGGGTATTCGCAGGAGCTATTCCCAGCCCAACAAACTTCCACCTTTCAAAGGTCAATGGAGGAACAGCCAGAAATGTTGTGCCTGGATTCACAACCATTAACTGTGGGAAATGCACCGCACACTGAGTCCGAGGAGGACTCGGAAACCCAAATCCCAGAGCAAGTTGGGCAGGAGGGGTTGCAATTGCAGGAGGTCGGCCGACAAGATCTGGAAGACGACGTTGGAGTGAGCTGCGCAGAGGTTGTTCTGGGGAGCTCTACTCCACGGCGCTGGCCCCCCACAATGACATATGATGAGTTTCAGGAGATGGAAGAGGAGGGTATGGACAATGTGGACAGAGACCCAGATTTTGTTTGTGAACGAGAACATCGCCGTCGTAGCAGCAGCACAGATGAGTCTGTTGAAGAACCCACTGCTGCACGAGTTCGCCTTGTGCCACAAGGTAGGCGGCGCGCAATTTCAGGCACCACAAGCGTGGAAGTTCAAGTGAGAGGCAAAAGAGGAGCAAACAGAAATCGCCAGCAAGGCAGGTGCTCCAAAGTCTGGGCTTTCTTTGAAGACTGCACTGAGGATGTTACCATGGCGATTTGCAAGGTGTGCAAGACCCGCCTGAGCAGAGGGAAAAGTATTAACAACCTCTCCACCACCAGCATGAGCCGCCACATGCTATCCAAATATCCCACTCTGTGGGCAAACGCGGCAGGACAGGGTACCAGCAACACTGCCTCCCTTGGGTTCACCAGACTCACCACCAGACCCGCCTCAGCAGCAGCAGTAGACCAGCCATTGCGTGGTTCACAACATTCACAAACATCAGACGCTGACACTGTCACTTTCCGGAGTAGTGCTCTTGAGGTCTCCCAGTGTTCATCAAACACAACAACCAACAGCCCTTCCGTGTGCAGCGCTACGGTTCAGTTGTCTGTGTCGGAGATGTTTGAGCGCAAGAGGAAATTGCCAGCAAATGACCCCCGGGCCGTGGCAGTAACAGCCAGCATAGCCAAGCTTCTGGCCTGCGAAATGCTGCCATATCGAGTGGTGGAGACAAACAGCTTCAAGGGCATGATGTCAGTGGCCATCCCACGTTACGTGGTTCCCAGCCGCTACCACTTTGCGCGCCCTGCAGTGCCTGAGTTGCATGAGCACGTGGTCAGCAAAATAACCCGAAGCTTGAAGAATGCCGTTGCCTGCAAGGTTCACCTCACCACTGACACCTGGACGAGTGCGTTCGGCCAGGGTCGATACATCTTCCTTACCGCGCACTGGGTGAACCTTGTGGAGCCTGGCAGCGATTCCTCACCTGCTACGGCGCGGGTGTTGCCCACGCCGCAAACAGCTGCACCGCCGTCCCTCCCACTGGATAACAACAGCAGCACCTACCTCTCTGACTCCTTCTCCTCCAACGCATCTCAAAGCTGTACCTCATCCGGAAACGCTAACCCAGCAGCAGTAGGATCGTGGAAGCAGTGCAGCACAGCTGTTGGCATGCGTCAGCAAGCGTTGCTGAAGCTGATCTGCCTTGGGGATAAGCAGCACACAGGGGAGGAAATTTGGAAGGGAATAAAGGAACAGACGGATTTGTGGCTGGCACCGCTGGACCTGAAACCGGGCATGGTTGTGTGTGATAATGGGAGTAATCTCATTCGCGCTTTAAGGTTGGCTAAGCTGACACACATCCCTTGCCTGGCGCACGTGATGAACCTAGTAGTTCAGCGGTTCCTGAGGACATACCCAGGCGTGGCCGATCTTCTGTTGAAGGTGCGTCGAGTGGCCAAACATTGTAGAAATTCCAGTACTGCTTCGGGGGCACTCGCCAAGATGCAGGAGCGCTTCAATCTCCCCCACCATCGCTTGCTGTGTGATGTCCCTACGTGCTGGAATTCTACGCTGCACATGCTAGCCCGCTTTTGTGAGCAGAAGAGTGCAGTGGTCCAGCACATGACGGCGCAGTACCGAGGCGCATCCGGACAGCTGCCAAGCTTCTGTGGATCCGATTGGGCCAACATGTTGGACCTCTGCCAAGTCCTCCAAAATTTTGAGCAATCCACGTTGCTTGTGAGCAGTGACAACTCTTCAGTCAGCATTACCATACCACTGCTGTGTTTACTGAAGAGGTCAATGTTGAAAATCAAGGAAACAGCTGTCATGATGCAACTGGGGGAATCTGAAGGAGAAAACGATCAGCGTGATGGTACCAACCTCAGGCCATCCGCCTCAGGGACTGCTGGCCCCAGCAGCTATGACGAAGAAGAGGAGGAGGAACAGCTGGAGTTGGAGCAGGAATTTCATGCCACCACTGACGAGGGCCAGAGCGGTGCACGTTGGACTTCCACAATTCAGCGCGAATGGTCAGCAGAAGCAGACCAGGAGGAAGGTGACGACTATGATGCATCACAACAACTATCACAACGCTCACAAGAGGATGATGAGGATTCTGGTAGGCAGTGGCGTAGCTAAGGAGCTGTGGGCCCCGATGCAAGTTTTACACGGGCCCCCCCAAGCACTCTATACATAACAATTGATACGGTGCACCAAAACCTGCCAATGGAAACTACAGTGTCAGAGGTGCAAGAAGGGGATGGGGAACAGTTTGTTAATAATTACTACTATTCAAAGTATCTATAGAAGTGATTATTATGAACACAGGACCAATAGAGAGCTAATACTGTAGTTGAGGAAGGGCCCTTCGGGGCCCCTCTGGCCCAAGGGCCCCGATGCGGTCGCTACCTCTGCACCCCCTATTGCTACGCCCCTGCTGGTAGGACTCTGGCACACATGGCTCAATTCATGCTAGACTGCATTGAACGTGACCCACGCATTGTGCGCATTCTGGACAACACCAATTACTGGGTTTATACCCTTCTGGATCCACGGTACAAACACAATGTTCCAAAACTGCTTGAAGAAAGAGTCAGACAGGTCAAAATGGAAGAATACCAGCAGGCCCTTGTGGCGACTTTAGAGAGGAGATTGACATCCTCCCCCTCCTCTAGCCAGTTGTACGCCGACAGACTGACTTCCGCAAACCCAGGACGACCAGGAGGGCAGCAAACAACGCAAGCCGCAGCTAGTGCCCAAAAGGGAATGGTATCGGCAGTGTCCTTGGAGTGGGAAAATTTTCTGACACCCATGCAGCAGCAGCCCACTGAACAGCAAGCGTGCAGATCCACCTCCAACACCGATCGCCTGGAGAAGATGGTCAAGGACTACATGTCAGATGACGTAGCTGTGTCGAACAATCCATCTGCACCCTTCAACTATTGGGTATCGAAGCTAGACACCTGGCACGAACTGGCAATGTACGCAATAGAGGTGCTGGCTTGCCCGGCAGCCAGCGTTATGTCGGAACGCTGTTTCAGTGCTGCCGGAGGCATCGTCACAGATCGGCGTATCCGCCTCTCCACAGAAAATGCAGACCGTCTGACTTAAATTAAAATGAATCAATCCTGGATTGGAAATGACTACGCAACACTCCAGGACCCCAACCAAGTAACATGACCAATGAACATCTGGGATGGTGTAGCGTTTCCGGTCCCTGTTTATTGAACCTCTCATCTGTATTACATTTATGACTGCATGGTGGCAAAAAGCATTGCTGCTATATCCGCACGCTTTTTGTCCTCATGCAAGGCCTGGGTTGTTGTGTCTCAAAAAGCATGGCCTTCTCCTCCTGCGCCTCCTCCTGTTCCATCACGTCTGCTGCTGCTGGGTTAGCGTTGCCGCGTGGTCCCTGTTTATTGAACCACTTATCTTTATTACATTTATGACTGCATGGCGGTACAAAGCATGCTATCCGCACGCTTCTTGTCCTCATGCAAGGCCTGGGTTGTTGTGTCTCACAAAGCGTGGCCTTCTCCTCCTGCGCCTCCTCCTGTTCCATCACGTCTGCTGCTGCTGGGTTAGCGTTGCCGCGTGGTCCCTGTTTATTGAACCACTTATCTTTATTACATTTATGACTGCATGGCGGTACAAAGCATACTATCCGCACGCTTTTTGTCCTCATGCAAGGCCTGGGTTGTTGTGTCTCAAAAAGCATGGCCTTCTCCTCCTGCGCCTGCTCCTGTTCCATCACGTGTGCTGCTGCTGCTGCTGGGTTAGCATTGCCGGTCCCTGTTTATGGAACCTCTTATCTTTATTACATTTATGACTGCATGGCGGTACAAAGCATGCTATCCGCACGCTTCTTGTCCTCATGCAAGGCCTGGGTTGTTGTGTCTCACAAAGCGTGGCCTTCTCCTCCTGCGCCTCCTCCTGTTCCATCACGTCTGCTGCTGCTGGGTTAGCGTTGCCGCGTGGTCCCTGTTTATTGAACCACTTATCTTTATTACATTTATGACTGCATGGCGGTACAAAGCATGCTATCCGCACGCTTCTTGTCCTCATGCAAGGCCTGGGTTGTTGTGTCTCACAAAGCGTGGCCTTCTCCTCCTGCGCCTCCTCCTGTTCCATCACGTCTGCTGCTGCTGGGTTAGCGTTGCCGCGTGGTCCCTGTTTATTGAACCACTTATCTTTATTACATTTATGACTGCATGGCGGTACAAAGCATGCTATCCGCACGCTTCTTGTCCTCATGCAAGGCCTGGGTTGTTGTGTCTCAAAGCGTGGCCTTCTCCTCCTGCGCCTCCTCCTGTTCCATCACGTGTGCTGTTGCTGGTGCTGGGTTAGCGTTACCGGTCCCTTTTCGTGGAACCTCTTCTCTGTATTACATTTATGACTGCATGGCGAAAAAAAGCATGTTACCTGTGCAAAGAAACATGACATTTTCCACATTTAAAAGACAGTTTTTCCTTTGAAACTTTACAATCAATTTTCTCAAAAACTATAAGCTCTTTTTCAAATATTTTTTTTCCTCTTGTACCCACTCCCAAGGTGCACATACCCTGCTAATTTGGGGTATGTAGCATGTAAGGAAGCTTTACAAAGCACGAAAGTTCGGGTCCCCATTGACTTCCATTATGTTCGGAGTTCGGCGCGAACACCCGAACATCGCGGCGATGTTCGCGAACCCGAACATCTAGGTGTTCGCCCAACACTAATGAGGACTTGTATTGCGGTAAGCGGTAGCGGAAATTTCTGCGGAAATACGCTAAACCAATAGTTGGTAATTTTAAGCCAATCAGAAGACTCGGGATGAATCAGCCAATCAGAGATTGAGGATTTGTAGTGCAGTAAGCGGTAGCGGAAAATTCCGCAGAAATCCGCTATACTAATAGTCGTTAATTTTAAGTCAATCAGAAGACTCAGAATGAATAAGCCAATCAGAGAATGAGGATTTGTAGTGTGGTAAGCGGTAGGCAGAATTTTCCATGGAAATCGGAAATTCTCAGAAATCGGAATACCGTCAGAAAACTGCTAAATACCATCGGAACACAGCTGTAGCGGAAATCTGCATTGGCGGAAGGCAGAATTTCCGCTGAATTCCGACTATCCCTAGTCACGTCTCCATGGCAACAGTGCATCACGTGATATGTCATCAGGATGTGCCAGCATATTACACGCTGGCAAGTCATGATGGCGTGTCATGTGACATAATGTGAGCATGGAGACATTGGAAACAGAGATTAGGTGAGTGTTAATCAACTCATATTGCCCACTCACGACTCTGCATGGAGGGAGGGGCTTCTAAAGAAAGGAATGCGGCCCACAGCTGATGGCCCCAGGCCATGTAAACTTTGTCCAGCTCTATTCTAGATCCAATAGAGCAGCGATGGCGATCCTACGGCACGTGTGCCAGGCCCGGCACGCGCAGCCTCATCTGCAGGCACGCCATCACTGCTGCACTATGTCCCGGGAAATTTAACTGGCTGCGCTCCAGTTCATATCCACCACTCCAGCCTGCAGAGTCTTCCGGCAGGCAGAGCAGGGCTATGGGAAGATGGCGTCTAAAACCCTGTACTGGAGACTATTTGTGCCTCCAGTACAGGACTTCGGGTGCCATCTTCCCGTAGCCCTGCTATTGCATACAGCGCGGGAGACTGCAGGAGGATCGTCCAGGGAGCTGCGCGCCAGAGGCCGGCCGGGTTAGGAGACTTCTGTCAGGTGAGTAAATTCTTTTTTTTTTTTTTTTTTGCAGGTGAAAAGCTGCCTACATTGCGTTTATTTTCTGCTGAAAAGCTGCACTCATGGCGTTTATTTTCTGGTGAAATGCTTCCCTCATTGCGTTTATTTTCTGCTGAAAAGCTGCATTCATTGCGTTTATTTTCCGGTGAAAAGCTGCCCTCATTGCGTTTATTTTCTGCTGAAATGCTGCACTCATTGCGTTTATTTTTTGGTGAAAAGCTGCCCTCATTGCGTTTATTTTCTGGTGAAATGCTGCACTCATTGCGTTTATTTTCTGGTGAAAAGCTGCACTCATTGCGTTTATTTTCTGGTGAAATGCTGCCCTCATTGCATTTATTTTCTGCTGAAAAGCTGCACTCATTGCGTTTATTTTCTGGTCAAATGCTGCACTCATTGCGTTTATATTTTGGTGAAAAGCTGCCCTCACTGCGTTTTTTTTCTGGTGAAATGCTGCACTCATTGGGCTCGATTCACAAAGCGGTGATAACCCAGTTATCACGCCTAAAAGACTTTAGGCGTGATAACCATTGCACCACGCTGGTGAAAAGCCCCTTATCATGCCTAAACTCAGTTTAGGCGTGATAAGTTTAGGCGTGATAAGTTTAGGCGTGATAAGTTTAAATAAGTTTAGATCGCGCGCAAAGTCCTGCGTGCAAAGCAGCGCCATTAAACTCTATGCGACGTTTCGCGCGCACCAGACTTTGCTAGCTCAAAACTTTTGATCAGCTTTGCACTGCGGTGCTAACCCAGTTGGTGCTATAGTTATCACGCCTAAACTTATCACGCTTAAACTGAGTTTAGGTGTGATAATGGGCTTTTCACCAGCGTGCTAACAGTGTGCACCGCTTTGTGAATCAAGCCCATTGCGTTTATTTTCTGCTGAAATGCTGCACTCATTGCGTTTATTTTCTGGTGAAAAGCTGCCCTCATTGCGTTTATTTTCTGGTGAAATGATGCACTCATTGCGTTTATTTTCTGCTGAAAAGCTGCACTCATTGCGTTTATTTTCTGGTGAAATGCTGCACTCATGGGGCCTGATTCACAAAGCGGTGCTAACAGTTAGCACCGTGGTGAAAAGCCCTTTATCACGCCTAAACTCTGTTTAGGCATGATAAGTTTAGGTGTGATAAGTTTAGGTGTGATAAGTTTTTAGGTGTGATAAGTTTAAGTACCAACTGGGCTAGCACCGCAGTGCACAGCTGATCAAAAGTTTTGCGCTAGCAAAGTCTGGTGCACTTTGCATAGAGTTTAATGGCGCTGCTTTGCGTGCGGGACTTTGCGTGCGATCTAAACTTATCTAAACTTAGCATGCCTAAACTTATCATGCCTAAACTTATCATGCCTAAACTGAGTTTAGGCATGATAAAAATGGTTATCACGCCTAAAGTCTTTAACTGGGTTATCACCACTTTGTGAATCGAACCCATGCTGTTAGTGAGTTCAAGGGGCTCGATTCACAAAGCGGTGATAACCCAGTTATCACGCCTAAAAGACTTTAGGCGTGATGACCTTTTCACCACTGAGTTATCACCGCTTTTTCCTGCTCTTCGCGCGAAGTTACCGCGCGTTCGCGCGTTCGCGCGTTCGCGCGTGAGAGCGCGCGCAAAGTCCCATAGGGCTTAATGGGAGCTTCGCGCGAAGCGGGGACGCTGCGCGCGCACGCGCGCGGTTGCGCGCGCAAAACTTTGCGCGCGGCAACTTCGCGCGAGTTTCTACTTATCATGCCTAAAGTGACTTTAGGCGTGATAAGGGCCTTTTCACCACGGTGCTAACACTTTGCACCGCTTGGTGAATCGAGCCCAAGAGGTCTTACAACTGTGAGTTCCGAAGCCAGCAGAAATAATACCTGGTCTCCCAAAGGGCTCTGGGAGAAGAATTCAATGTAGCTAAACAACCTAGGATAAACATCACCGGTAGGGTGGGGCTATATACCAATATACATCAATATATAGATACAGGAAGTGTTTTAGGACGCTGAAATCAGGAAAAACTGGGTAATCAGAATAATTTACTGTATTCTACTATATGTCATTGCAGTGTTTCTTTAATAATAGTTAAACAATTTGTTAACAGCAAATGGAAACAAAACTGTTTTCAATTTTTTCATCTGCACGTTGAACAAATATTTTGACCTTTGTAACTTGTTTTTTATTACACTTTTACAATAAAGGTTTTTTTTTTTTGACAAAAAAAAAAACCCCAAAAAACAAAACTCACACATACACACGTTGGTTCAGGCTTAGTCAGTTGTCTTTGCATCTTCTTCATTTTCCTGACCTGAAATCTTGGACATGGTTTAATATTTCAAAATGTTACCACCCAACATTAAAGTGAACCCGAGGAGGGATGATAACAGATATGCAAATTATTCCAACAATTCTGTGTATGCCCCTCACATTCTGTGTATGCCCTTCATTTCAAGGGGTACTGCGCCTAAGCCTAAATATCCACTCTATTCTATGTCCGTTCATTTTCGCATGTAGATTAGTGATGAGCCGAACCTCCGATTTTAGGTTCGCGAACTTCCGCGGAAGGTTCGATTCGCGAAAAAGTTCGCAAACCGCAATAGACTTCAATGGGGAGGCGAACTTTGAAAAATAGAAAAAATTATGCTGGCCACAAAAGTGATGGAAAAGATGTTTCAAGGGTTCTAACACCTGGAGGGGGGCATGGCGGAGTGGGATACACGCCAAAAGTCCCGGGGAAAAATCTGGATATGACGCAAAACAGCATTTTAAGGGCAGAAATCACATTGAATGCTAAATTGCAGGCCTAACGTGCTTTAAAACATCTTGCATGTGTATACATCAATCAGGGAGTGTAATTAGAGTACTGCTTCACACTGACGCACCAAACTAACTGTGTAACGCACCGCAAGTTACCAGCTGTTTGTGTAGTGATGGCCATGCTGGACTACTGCGCAACATGGAGAGATTGCTCTTCCTCACTCAGTGATGTCAGGTAATGTGTGACTGCCTTCTCAACTTTCCATGGCATTGTTAAAAAGCTTACGCTTTGTTTTTAAATTACATTTTCTACTTGTAGCGGTACTTGTTCAGTACCGCTACAATGAGAATGCTATGGAGGCGGGCAAGTCTGCCATTGTGACCCTGGGTAATGGCTGGGAAATGAGGGTTTGAATCTGGTGTGGAGCCTGAGCAACGGCTACCACTACACATCCAAGGAGGGCAGCAGGCATGCATGCACGCCCACCCACCCCGAGGTAGTGACCAAAAATAACAATACAGGAGGAGGACTTTCGAGGCCCTGCTGTGTATTTGAAATGAATGTACTTTAAATCCTTTAACGAGCACCTGTTATGGCAGGCAAAGATGACACCACATTCCTTTCACAAGAATCATATGGAGGCGGGCAAGTCTGCCATTTGTGACCCCGGGTAATGGCCGGGGAATGAGGGATGGAATCCGGTGTGGAGCCTGAGCAACGGCTACCACTACACACCCAAGGAGGGCAGCAGGCAGGCATGCACGCCCGCCCCGAGGTAGTGACCAAAAATAACAATACAGGACTCAGGAGGACCTTTTGCGGCCCTAATTGTAATGAATCAACTTTAAATCCTTCCATTATGAAGGGCAAGTCTGCCATTGTCACCACGGGTATTGGGCGGGGAATGAAGGTTGGATTCCGGCCCGAAGTGGGAGCCTGCTGAGACCCATGCTGTAGCTGCCCTGACCGTGCTTTGCAGACCAGGCATCTGTGGTCAAATGGACCCTTGACCCAGCGGAAGACAAACCAACTCGAACGCATTTGCCAAGAATGTTTTACGGAGGGCAAGTTTTTTTTGCCATTTTTTTAAATTGTTTGAAAATGTAGATGGTTGTATTTTTAAATTGTTTGAAACTCTAGATGGTTGTATTTTTAAATTGTTTGAAACTGTAGATGGTTGTATTGCGTTCCGGAGTTGGAGCCTAAGAAACGGCTAACACCACACATCCAAGCAAGGAGGGCAGCAGGCAGGCATGCCGCCCTGAGGTAGTGACCAAAAATAACAATACAGGACTCAGGAGGACCTTTTGCGGCCCTAATTGTAATGAATCAACTTTAAATCCTTTAACGGGAATCCGTTATGGAGGGCAAGTCTGATGGTGCCTTCACTGCGATTCACCAGATTGGTCTCCGGCGAGAATCTGTTATGGAGGACAAGTCTGCCATCATGACCACTGACCATGGCTAATGGCGGGGGAACCCTTCCTGGTGTGATTCCGGTCCGGAGTTGTAGCCTAACAAACGGCTCCCACCACACATCTAGGCAAGGAGGGCAGCAGGCAGGCATGCCCGCGTACGTTAAAAAGGGGCGCTGGGAAAAAAGGGCGCGGGGTTTTAAACGATAAGCATGGATAACGTTTAAAAATGTATTGTACTGTATTTCGTTTAAAATTAATGTTTTATAAAGTTATAAATCATTAAATAATGTGCATTAAATCGGCAATTGTAAAAACGTTAATCTTTCGTTTAAATAGTGAAACGTATAATAACGTTTAAAAAAAAAATTACTAAGTAACCCTCCCTGTACCTACCCCTAACCCCTAGACCCCCCTGTTGATGCCTAAACCTAAGACCCCCCCTGTTGGTGCCTAAGTAACCCTCCCTGTACCTACCCCTAACCCCTAGACCCCCCTGTTAGTGCCTAAACCTAAGACTCCCCTGTTGGTGCCTAAACCTAAGACCCCCCTGTTGGTGCCTAAACCTAAGACCCCCCTGTCGGTGCCTAAACCTAAGACCCCCCTGTCGGTGCCTAAACCTAAGACCCCCCTGGTGGTGCCTAAACCTAAGACCCCCCTGTTGGTGCCTAAACCTAAGACCCCCCTGTTGGTGCCTAAACCTAAGACCCCCCTGTTGGTGCCTAAACCTAAGACCCCCCTGTGATATAAGCATTAATAAAGTTTCAAAAACATATTGTGCGGTTTTTTCGTTTAAAAATAATGTAAAAAAAAAAAAAATTGTACTGTTTTTCGTTTAAAAATAATGTTTGAAAAAAATATTGTACTGTTTTTCGTTTAAAAATAATATTAAAAAATGTATAAATCATTAAATAATGTGTAATCATGAGAAGCAGTAATAAAACATTAAGTCTCCGGGCGCCGCTTTTAAAACGTTATTTTTCTCCGGCGCCCTTTTTTCCTATCGGGCGCCCATTAAACGATATTTATTATGGGAGTGAATGGCGGCGCCCGATTTGTCCACTAGCCTCCTGCGCCCTTTTTTACTGTTACCGGCATGCCCGCCCCGAGGTAGTGACCAAAAATAACAATACAGGACTGAGGAGGACCTTTTGCGGCCCTAATTTTAATGAATCAACTTTAAATCTTTTAACGGGAATCCGTTACGGAGGGCGGGCAAGTCTGATGGTGCCTTCACTGCGATTCACCAGGTTGGTCTCCAGCGAGAATCCGTTATGGAGGGCAAGTCTGACATTGTCACCGCGGGGAATGAAGGTTGGATTCTGGCCCGAAGTGGGAGCCTGCTGAGACCCATGCTGTAGCTGCCCTGACCGTGCTTTGCAGACCAGGCATCTGTGGTCAGATGGACCCTTGAGCCAGCGGAACACAAACCAAGTCGAAAGCATTTGCCGGAATGTTTTACAGAGGGCAATTTTTGTTGGCATTTTTGTAAATTGTTTGAAAATGTAGATGGTTGTATTTTTAAATTGTTTGAAACTTTAGATGGTTGTATTTTTAAATTGTTTGAAACTGTATCCATTCAAGTGCAAGTTATGCACTGACTGCCAGGTATAATGTGCAGTCACAGATGCAGTGAAAGGTATGCAGTGACTGCAAACAGCCGTTTGTGTAGTGACGGCTGTGCTGGACTGGTGCACACCATAACGAGAGTGCAGATGATGGTGGCTTTTCAGCTCATATGCTCGCCCGGCTGATGTAGCTGAATGACAGAACAGTGACTGTCCAGCTGATCAAATTTGGTCTGACCACAATGAAACAACGACCTTATTATCTTTGGTGTGCCACCCCCACCCGAGACACTCATATAGCCGGCGGTCATTGCTTCATTGTGATACGCAACCCCCTTCACTGCGGCAAGGTAATGATCACGAAGGAGGATGGGCACATGTACATGCCTTTTGTTTTTTTTTTGCAGCCGCCTGCAGTTCAGCCAGAAAAATTAGGCAGGCATGTGCACGCCCCAGAAAAATTAGTATAGCGGCCGCTGCTAGCAGCGGGCTTAAAAATTCTGGAATCCGCCTAGAGTCCTGGACCCTGGTGGTGGTGGCGGAGAAGGCAGTAAAGCGGCCTGCATGCAGAGATGCTGTGTGTGGGGACTGACTTAGTCTTCGGTCGTGCAATAGCCCTCAGGGATCCATGCCTCATTCATTTTGATAAAGGTCAGGTACTGACTTAGGTGACTTCTCATCTCAGTAACAATGCCTCCAGCTGCACTGAAGGTCCTTTCTGACAGGACGCTTGTGGCAGGGCAAGAGAGAAGTTGTATGGCAAATTGGGACAGCTCTGGCCACAGGTCAAGCATGCGCAACCAGTAGAGCAAGGGTTCATCCTCGCTGCTCGCAGTCGCAGTGTGTGCATCCACACTTAAGACCAGGTAGTCGGCTACCTGCCGGTCCAGGCGTTGGTGGAGGGTGGATCCCGAAGGGCTACTGCGAGGCGTTGGACTTAAGAATGTCCGCATGTCCGACATCACCCCGAGATCGCTGGAGCATCCTGTCCTTGCCTGCGTGGACTTGGGAGGAGGAGGAGGATTACTGCCAGTGGTACCTTTATTGCGTTGTACTGTCACATCACACTTAAATGCATTGTAAAGCAATATTGACAGCTTGTTCTGCAAGTGCTGCATCCTTTCCGCCTTGTGTTGAGTTGGTAACAGGTCTGCCACTTTGTGCCTGTACCGAGGGTCTAGTAGCGTGGCCACCCAGTACAGGTCATTCCCCTTGAGTTTTTTGATACGGGGGTCCCTCAACAGGCTGGACAACATGAAAGAGGCCATCTGCACAAAGTCGGATCCAGACGTACTCTCCATCTCCTCTTGCTCTTCCACAGTGACATCACGCAACTCCTCTTCCTCCCTCCAGCCACGAACAATACCATGGGAACGTGGAGCAGCAGAAGCCCCCTGTGATGGCTGCTGCAGTTGTTCTTCTGCCACTGCCGCCGCCTCTTCTTCCTCCACAGAAACACCTTCCTCATAATCGTCATCCAAGTCTGACTCCTCTCCTTCCCCACATGACTCCTCTTCTTCCTCCTCCTCCCCCTCTGTGGTGCCGCAGGTGTCGAGGAAACATGTGGTTCGGATGTAAATCGCTCCCACTAATCCTCCTGCCGTAGCTGTTCCAGCTCCTCCACAGCTTCATCCACCACTCTACGCACGGCACGCTCCAGGAAGTAAGGGGATCAAGTCGCTGATGGTGCCTTCAGCGCGACTCACCAGGTTGGTCACCTCTTTAAACGGCCGCATGGTCCTGCATGCATTTCGCATCAGTGTCCAGCTGTTGGGCCACAACATCCCCATCTTCCCAGATTGTGTCCTTCTACTGTAGTTGTACAGGTACTGGGTGACGGCTTTCTCCTGGTCTAGCAGGCGAGAGAACATCAGCAGGGTGGAATTCCAGCGAGTTGGGCTATCGCATATCAAGCGTCTCACCGGCAAGTTGTTTTCCCGCTGAATGTCCGCAAGCCGTGCCATGGCCGTATAAGACCGCCTGAAATGCCCACAGAACTTCCTGGTCTGCTTCAGGATGTCCTCTAAGCCTGGGTACTTTGAGACAAATCTTTGCACGACCAGATTTAGCACATATGCCATGCAGGGTACATGTGTCAGCTTTCCCAAATTTAAAGCGGAAAGGAGATTGCTGCCGTTGTCACACACCACGTTGCCGATCTCCAGCTGGTGCGGGGTCAGACATTGCTCCACCTGTTTGTTAAGAGCAGCCAGGAGAGCTGCTCCAGTGTGACTCTCCACTTTGAGGCAAGACATGTCTAAAATTGCGTGACACCGTCGTACCTGGCATGCAGCGTAGGCTCTGGGGAGATGGGGCTGTGTAGCTGGAGAGGAAGAGGAGATGGCAGCACCGCTACAGTTCAACTGACACTCAGCCAAGGAGGAGGAGGAGGTTGACAGCGAAGAGGATGTAGCTGAAGGAGAAGGAGAGGAGGTGGCAGGAGGCCTGCCTGCAAGCCGTGAAGTTGTCACAAGTCGGTCTGCTGCGCAGCCACGTACTCCCTGCTTGCTGCCATCGGTCACCAGGTTGACCCAATGGGCTGTGTACGTAATGTAGCGGCCCTGCCCATGCTTGGCAGACCAGGCATCCATGGTCAGGTGGACCCTTGACCCAACTCTCTTCGCAATAGATGACACCACTTGCCTCTGAACTGCACGATACAGTTTGGGTATGGCCTTTCGTGAAAAATAAGTGCGGCCTGGTATCTTCCACTGCGGTGTCCCAATGGCCACAAATTTACGGAAAGCCTCTGACTCCACCAGCTTGTATGGTAATAGCTGGCGAGCTAATAGTTCCGCCACACAAGCTGTCAGACGCCGGGCAAGAGGGTGACTGGCCGAAATTGGCTTCTTCCGCTCAAAGACTTCCTTCACGGACACCTGGCTACTGCTGTGGGCAGAGGAGAAGGAACCGCTCAAGGGCAGAGGCGGTGTGAAGGAGGGTGGCTGTGAAGGTTCAAGGGAGAAAGCGGATGAAGACGATGCACCTGAAGAAGGAAGAGGAGAAGGAGGGTGGCTTGTCTTTTGAGGGGTGCTGCTTTTCCTCAGGTGTTCTTCCCATAGCTGTTTGTGCTTTTTCTCCAGGTGCCTTCGTAAGGCACTTGTCCCTACGTGAGTGTTGGCCTTTCCACGGCTCAATTTTTGGTGGCAGAGAGAACAGATGGCTTTGCTCCTATCTGAGGCACACACGTTAAAATATTTCCAAACCGCTGAGCCCCCCTGGGGTGATGGCACTACGGTGGCATCAACAGCTGACCTTGAAGGGCATGTTGGCTGGCTGCCCCTAGCTGGCGATACATGGCACCGGACACTGCCCCCAGCTGTTTCTGAGGACGAGCTCCCCCTGCTTCTATCATGGAGTTGTTTCCTCCTACTCCTCTCTGGCTCCCTGTCTGAACTGTCCCCCTGGTCATCTTTTCTATTGGGAACATTTGTGGCATCCGTATAATCGTCATCATAATCCTCCTGCCCAGTTTCGCTTTCCTCAGACAACTCCACAACTGCACCAACTTCAGGTGGGTCATCATGCCCCTCCTCACACATTGGGCCTGATTCACAAAGCGGTGCTAACAGTTAGCACCGTGGTGAAAAGCCCTTTATCACGCCTAAACTCTGTTTAGGCATGATAGGTTTAGGTGTGATAAGTTTAGGTGTGATAAGTTTTTAGGTGTGATAAGTTTAAGTACCAACTGGGCTAGCACCGCAGTGCACAGCTGATCAAAAGTTTTGCGCTAGCAAAGTCTGGTGCACTTTGCATAGAGTTTAATGGCGCTGCTTTGCGTGCGGGACTTTGCGTGCGATCTAAACTTATCTAAACTTAGCATGCCTAAACTTATCATGCCTAAACTGAGTTTAGGCATGATAAAAATGGTTATCACGCCTAAAGTCTTTAACTGGGTTATCACCGCTTTGTGAATCGAGCCCATTACGTCCATACTATCGCTACCTAACTCAGACGTATGAGGTGGTGTACCTGCGCCTTCTTCTTGTTGTTGCATTAGTGGCTGTGAATCAGTGATTTCACCACCACCAAATAAATAAATAATGGTATCGATCCATCAACTTCTGGGTTATGGGCCCAGCACACTTCCACTTCACCACTCTGCAGTCTGCTTACATTTGTATACAATCTTCAAGTTTAAGAAGGGTACATTAGTTGAAATAGTTACACTACAATCTATGTTACAGCAAGGCCCTAATGACACTTTCTCTTAAGAGGCTATGGCCGCCGATTGGCCCATGTGGTAAAGCAAGGTGTAAAAAACAGTATACCTAGCAGAGGATGGTTTCAATCCATCAACCTCTGGGTTATGGGCCCAGTACACTTCCACTGCACTACTCTGCTGCCACACAGTAAATGCTTCGTTGTAGGAAAAAGCAGGTGCGGAGCTAGGGGGGTCGGGGTAGGACAAGTGCCCCGGGGCGCCTGGTCCCCAAGGGCGCCCAGCTTAGCTTCGGGGTTTTTTTTTTTGTTTGTTTTTTTTGTGGGGGGTGAGGGGAGCAGCGCAGAGAAGAGGAAGAGCTGTGCGGACGGTGGGGAAGGGGGGCCATCTCCCCCCCTCCTTCCCTCACCTTAGGTGCTCTCCCTCCCTCGCTGTCCCCTCCAATGTCCGGGTGGCTGGCAGCGGCGGGCGGAACTCACCTCCGTCTCGCTCCAGCACCGGCCGGAAGTTCGGGTGTGCAGCCGCTGCTAGACCAGAGTAGTGGCAGATCCATCCGGCGCTGCGACGAGACGGAGGTAAGTTCCGCCCGCCGCTGCCAACCACCCGGACATTGGAGGGGACAGCGAGGGAGGGAGAGCAGATCTTCCTCTTCTCTGTGCTGCTCCCCTCCTGCTGGGGAGGGGGACACCTGGCTACCTACTCTGGGCACATATACCCCTAACTACATATACTGCACATATACCCCTGGCTACCTACTCTGGGCACATATACCCCTGCCTACATATATTGGGCACATATACCCCTGGCTACCTACTCTGGGCACATATACACCTGGCTACCTACTCTGGGCACATATACCCCTAACTACATATACTGCACATATACCCCTGGCTACCTACTCTGGGCACATATACACCTGCCTACATATATTGGGCACATATACCCCTGGCTACCTACTCTGGGCACATATACCCCTGGCTACCTACTCTGGGCACATATACCCCTGGCTACCTACTCTGGGCACATATACCCCTGGCTACCTACTCTGGGAACATATACCCCTGCCTACATATATTGGGCACATATACCCCTAACTACATATACTGGGCATATACCCCTACCTACCTATACTGGGCACATATACCCCTGGCTACCTACTCTGGGCACATATACCCCTGGCTACCTACTCTGGGCACATATACTCCTAACTACATATACTGGGCATATACCCCTGGCTACCTACTATGGGCACATATACTCCTAACTACATATACTGGACATATACCCCTGGCTACCTACTCTGGGCACATATACCCTAACTACATATACTGGGCGTATACCCCTGGCTACCTACTCTGGGCACATATACCCCTGGCTACCTACTGCCTACATATACTGGGCACATATACTCCTAACTACATATACTGGGCATATACCCCTGGCTACCTACACTGGGCACATATACCCCTGGCTACCTACTCTGGGCACATATACCCCTGGCTACCTACTCTGGGCACATATACCCCTGGCTACCTACTCTGGGCACATATACCCCTGCCTACATATATTGGGCACATATACCCCTAACTACATATACTGGGCATATACCCCTGGCTACCTACTCTGGGCACATATACCCCTGTCTACATATACTGGGCACATATACTCCTAACTACATATACTGGGCATATACCCCTGGCTACCTACTCTGGGCACATATACCCCTGGCTACCTACTCTGGGCACATATACCCCTGACTACATATACTGGGCACATATACCCCTGACTACATATACTGGGTACATATACCCCTGGCTACATATACTGGGCATATATACCCCTGCCTACATATACTGGGCACATATACCCCTGGCTACATATACTGGGCATATATACCCCTGGCTACATATACTGGGCACATATACCCCTGACTATATATACTGGGCACATATTATACCCCTGGCTACATATACTGGGCACATATAACCCTGGCTACATATACTGGGCACATATACCCCTGGCTATATATACTGGGCACATATACCCCTGGCTACATATACTGGGCACATATACCTCTGGCTACATATACTGGGGACACATACCCCTGCCTACATATACTGGGCACATATACCCCTGGCTACCTGTTCTGTGGACATGATTGCTGAATTTGTCTTGTTAGAGGCCTCATGATTGCTGAATTTGTCTTGTTGGGGGCCTCAGGATTGCTAAATTTGTCTTGTTGGGGGCCTCATGATTGCTGAGTTGGTCATGTTGGGGGCCTCATGTTTGCTCATGATTGCGGAATTTGTCTTGATGGGGGGGGCTCATGATTGCTGAATTTGTCTTGGAACATGCTGGAAGGTACATACTGAGGGAGGGTGGGTAAGCGTGAGCCTGCTAACCTCCATGTACATTTGAAGGGGCGTGGCCAAATGTGGAGCACCCATAACCACGCCCACATTTGGTCACGACCCTTCACCTTAGGGGGCGCATTAATAGTCTTTGTCCCCGGGCGCTGAAAACCCTAGCTACGCCTCTGGGAAAAAGTGGTAGATAAATCTCCACCTTGCCCCAACAGTCACATTCTGCTGCACATCATGGGCTTGATTCACAAATGCGTAATAACTGCTATCACGCAAACGTTCGTTTATCATGCGAAGTATTGCTTTACGTGTGCAAACCCGCTGCGCACGGCAGATCGCGTGATATAACTGCTGTGATAGCAGTTATCACCCATTTGTGAATCAAGCCCCATGTACAGCTACATTTACTGTGTTAAAAAGGAGCTTTACTGAATATATAACGTAAAGCATAAAATTGCTTGTTTTTTATAATATTACTTAGGAAATGATTTGGTCAGTGTTTGCCCAGTGTAAAACCTTTCCTCTCGCTAAATTTACGTTTTGAACATTTATCACAGTTGGCGATATCTTTACTACTGTTCGGTGAATCACTGTGGAATGTTTATTTAGGCCTGGAACCCACTAGCAGCACTTTTCATGGAATTTAAAAACTCTTGCTAATGCTATGCTATGGGTGATTTTTAAAAATCACATGCCTCAAGTGGGATCACACCCAAAGCATTACATTAGCAAGAGCTTTTCAGATCACAGTGCTTGAAAATATGCTGCTAGTGGGTTCAAGGCCTCATCACTGTGTGTTCCGAAGCCAGCAGAAATAACATCTGGGGCCATATGCAATTCACTTTTTCTCCTGAGTTTTCTTCCAGGTGATATCTTCACGTCTTGTCATAAAATGCATACATTTAAAAAAAAAATCCGCAAGCGAATTTAGGCGCAACGTTAAATACCAATATTACTAGCAATATCGGTAAATAATAATTTAAGCGCAACATTAAATAACAAAATCGATAACATAAACAGTAAATAACAATTTAATTGCAGTATTACATTATGGGTAAATTTACCGATAATGTTGAACCTAACTATAACCTAACCTCTCCCTACTCTCACACAGAACCCTCCCCTGGTGGTGCCTACTGCCTAAGACCCCCTTGGTGGTGCCTAACCCTAAAACCCCCCTGGTGGTGCCTAACCCTTAGACCCCCCTAGTGGTGCCTAACCCTAAGACCCCCTGGTGGTGCCTAACCCTAAGACCCCCTGGTGGTGCCTAACCCCAAGACCCCTCTGGTGGTGCCTAACCCTAAGACCCCCTTGGTGGTGCCTAACCCTAAAACCACCCTGGTGGTGCCTAACCCTTAGACCCCCCTAGTGGTGCCTAACTCTAAGACCCCCTGGTGGTGCCTAACTGCCTAACCCTAAGACCCCCCTGGTGGTACCTAACCCTAAGACCCCCCTGGTGGTGCCTAACCCTAAGACCCGCCTGGTGGTGCCTAACCCTAAGACCCCCCTGGTGGTGCCTAACCCTAAGACTCCCCTGGTGGTGTCTAACTCTAAGACTCCCCTGGTGGTGCCTAACTCTAAGACCCCTTAGTGGTGCCTAACCTTAACACCCCCTGATCCCTGCTACCAATAATACGATAAATTTCAAGTCAATTGCACCCGCCAGCTAAATAGCGTAATGGCTTTCTATATTACAATAAATAACAATTATGCCCACATATCGATAAATAGCAATTGTGCCCACATATATCGATAATTAACAATAGCGCCCATTTTTGGAAGCAATTTTTTCAACTGCTCCTCATAAGAAGCCTTTTAAACCACCAGAAAGCAAGAAGATACTCAAAATAATTTTGATAGTACTTTTTCCACCAATTTTTAGGTACTTTTTCAATTTTAAAATGCTTAAAAGTTATTTTAAAGAGAATGTAAAAATTATCTCCTAGGAGATAACTCAGGATAAAAAGTGGTGGACTCTGGGAGCAGAATTCCTCATAGCTAAACAATCTAGGCTAAACATCACTGGAAGGGCGGGGCTATATACTAATATACTGCAATATATAGATATAGGAACTGTTTCTTTTTTTTTTTTTTTTTTTTTTTTTTTTTTAACCTCAGATCATTCACCTGCTTGACCGATAAATACATAACTTCACTGCCATGCTCCTAGGTCAAGCTGAGCTGTCATCATCGGTTATCAATATAGCAGGAGAGAAGGGGGGGTTATTTTACATTTTATCAATCTATTTATTACAAAACTTTATTAAACCATATAGAGCTATGCTACTTCCTTCATTTTCTACCCTACCCCAGCTTTCTCTCATCTTACCACTTAAAATCAAACCTCTTACCACACTCAACATCCGTTCTCCACAGGCGCTCCATCCATACTCCATTTAACCCATTTAACCCAACCTTGGCCCGCCTCACATACTCCCTACTCTTACTTCCTACTACTCTTACCTAAGCATTTCCGACCAGATCATTCGCCATTTATATAAGGCACTATCTTGGAATTTTTCTTCTTCTTCCCATTCCTCCAATACTAGAAATTTTTTCATCTTTCCTATCCAGTCCCTCAGAGTAGGAGCCTCTACCTCTTTCCACTTACATGCTATTAATTTTTTTGCCACCACCGCGGCTGGATAGGTCAGATTCTGGACTTCCCCTGTCCCCAGGATAGCCTTTGTTTCTGTAAATCCACAGATTTTTTTCCTTCCTCTATTACAGAAGGATTCAATTTCCATCCAAAATTTGTGGATTTTAGGGCAGGACCACCACATATGGGCGAGTGAACCCCTGTCTGCTTGGCATCGCCAACATTTATTGCTTGTATTAGCTCTCATCTTACTCAGTCGTGCTGGTGAGATGTACCATCTCGCTACCAGCTTATAATTAATCAGCTGGTAGGCGGGAATCTTAGATGTCCAGATCTTCTTAAAAATCTTTCCCCAATCCATGGCTTGAATCGGTTTTAAATCCATTTCCCATTTTGTGCAAAAAGGGGGACGCAAGGGATCATAATAACCACCAATAAAATTATACAACAGGGATATTGATTTATCTTTTTTAACAGCAGAACTGAAACAACTCTCAAAGAAATTCTTCTGTCCGCTGATTTTGCCTCTTATTTTATAGAAAAAACTTAATAATTGGCAGTATTTAAAACCCTTTACCTTATCCTCCTTTATTTTTATCATTTGATCTGTGAACTCTGTCAACGTCGTAGCAGGCTCAAATATTGTATCCCTAAACCATTGCTCATTCATACCAGGTTCAAAATTTGGATTATTACCCAATGTTGCCAGGGGTGATAGCCTTTTCTCATATTCTACTTCCAATAATTCCACAAATGCCCACAGGGTTGGTGCGAGTAGAGGGTGTGAAACCTCCTGGGCTGCCTTCCTAACCATCTTTGGATGCCATGATGAAACCAAAGCAAAATCTATTAACTCTTTCTCGTAATGAGACCAGAACATATGGGGAGGCGCAATTCTTATATCCAATAATCTATCGAGATGTATGCTCCTATAATAGTGGTTAATATTAGGGGCACCCATTCCCCCCCTATCTTTAGAACGGCTGATAGTTTTATAAGCTATCCTATGTTTATTTTTCCTCCAAATAAAATCCCCAAACAATCGGTCCCACTCTGAAAACCACGATCTTGGCACGGCTATGGGAAGGTTTTGTATAACAAAATTTATCTTTGGTAGAATTTTCATTTTAATAAAATTAATTCTACCTATAACATTTAGGGGGGAGTTTTCCATAGATCTTACAAGATGTGTACATTCTTCTTGAATTTTTGAATAATTCTCTCTAAATAACTCTCCTTCGTTTTTACATATATAAATCCCAAGATATTTAATTTTCTTATCTGTAGCGTTAAAATGATATTTTTTTTATCTCCTCTAACACATCACGATCACAACCCATATTCAGAATCTCCGATTTTGTGTTATTTATTTTAAAACTCGATACTCTGCCAAATTCTTCAAGGATTTTACAGACTTTATCTAATGAGATCTGCGGATTCGTCAATGTCAATAATAAATCATCAGCATATGCCAAGATCTTGTTCTCATACTCCCCTATTTTCCACCCCACAATCTCTGGATCATTCTGAATTATAGAGATCAACACTTCCATACTTAAATTGAATAGGAGGGGGGAGAGGGGGCACCCCTGTCTAACTCCATTATTTATTGGGAAGGGCTTAGATAGAATCCCATTAATTTTGACTCTTGCCTCTTGATTTCTATAAAGACCCTTAATTCTATTTATAATAGTCTCTCCAAAGCCGAAAAATTTAAGGGCAGTAAACATAAATGGTCTAGATATACGATCGAAAGCCTTTTCGGCATCGATGGCTAACAAGATTGCTTTATTTTTATCATGTTTAATTCTGTGTTGAAAACTAATTGCAGAGAAAATATTATCGCGCATTTGACGTCCTTTTCTGAACCCTGCCTGTTCCTTACCCAGTATTTTGTCTAAGACCTTTTCCAGTCTAAGAGTTAAAATCTTCGCATAGATCTTCACATCTGTATTAATAACAGATATTGGTCGGTAGCTTTGAGTTTCATCTGGGATTTTCCCCTCCTTCAGAATCAATGTTATTGTTGCTAGGTTTCCCAATCGGGTAAATGGTTCCTTACCGTTTTCCTCATTCATCATTTTCCCGAGCATTGGTGCTAATTTGTCTATAAAGGTCTTATAAAAGATTGTTCCATATCCATCTGGGCCCGGACTTTTCCCATTCTGCAATGTTAGAATAGCATCATGCACTTCTTTCAGGGTAATAGGAGTCTCCATTAAATCTTTTTCTTCGCTACTTAATCGGGGCAGCTTTAAATCATCAAAATAGTCTTCGATTTGCTTCGCCGTTGTCGTTATGTCTAAATTATATAATTTGTCAAAGTATTTACCAAAAATATCCCCCATTAGGGATGTGTCATAACAGAGCTTACCTTCTGCATTTTTAATTTTTTCAATAAAATTACGAGTTTTCTTTTTGTCTAACAATCTAGCCATCATTCTGCCTGGCTTATTGATATTAATTGAGTACTCTCGTTTCAGCCGTTTATATTGGTTACGGCATTCCGTATTCAGCAGAGAGTTTAAGGAGAATCTGATCTCCACCAGCTTTGTATAATTTAAGTCATTTGGCAGGGATTTATGATCTTTTTCTGCATCATTTAGGGCCTGCATCAGGTTTTCCAACTGTTTCTTTTTTTCCCATTTTAACCTACTTGTTTGCTTAATTAAAGAGCCCCTAATAACGCATTTAAGACACTCCCATTCTGTCCGTAGTAATGGAACGGAGTTCTCATTCTCTTTACAATAAAGGTCAATTTGTTCTTCAACTATTTCCTTCACCCCGGGCTCTTTCAACAATTGCTCATTTAATTTCCAATTAAATTCTGTTCCTATTTTATTATTCCATTGAATTGTAAGAAAAACTGGCGCATGATCCGAATATGTAATGCAGCCTATCTTAATATCTATAACATCTAATAAGTTATCCTGTTCCAACAAGAAAAAATCCAATCTTGAGTAAGTATTATGAACCTGAGAAAAGAAAGTATAATCGGAAACGTCTTGGTTATGTATTCTCCATACATCAGCCATTTTTTTACTTCTAAGTTTATTCACCAACAACTGCAATTGCTTTTTCCCTATATTGGACTTTTTTTTTGAGGAATCTATTTCGGGATTTAAGGCAACGTTGAAATCCCCTCCCATATATATATAGGAACTGTTTCTGATGTTGAAACACCCCCATTTTTTTTTTAAATTACTGTAAAAGTGGATATTCAGTGGTGCTTATGGGGCTGGAGGAAGCATCGGGTAAGTATCAAATCTTTGTTTATTCTCATCTTAGGTACACTTTAAATACAGTATAGTCAAACAATTTGCTAACAGCAAATGGAATAAGTTAACTCAGTGTTTTGTTTTGTTTTTAAATCTTTTATTATCTGTTTGTTGAACAAATATTCTGATCAGTTTTGACACTTCAGTTGACACTTTTACAATAAATTTTTTTTTTTTTGAGACAAAAAATAAAAACACAAAACTCATACACAAACACACACGTTAGATCAGGCCTAGTCGGTTGTCTCTGCATCTTCTTCATGTTCCTGACCTGAAATGTTGGCCATGGTTGGTATACCAACATTTTACCACCCAATATTAAGGCCCCTTTTACACTTGCATTGTAAACATGTGTTGTGTTACCCTGTTTTATGCAAGGCAATGGCCCTAGTACACTTACCAGGGGCGTAGCAATAGGGGTTGCAGAGGTAGCGACCGCATCAGGACCCTTGGCCCAGAGGGGCCCCGAAGGGCCCTCCCTCAACTACAGTAATAGCTCTCTATTGGTCCTGTGCTCATAATAATCACTTCTATAGATACTTTGAATTGTGGTAATCATTAACAAACTGTTCCCCATCCCCTTCTTGCACCTCTGACACTGTAGTTGCCATTGGCAGGTTTTGGTGTGCTGTATCAATTATGTTATGTATAGAGTGCTTAGGGGGCCCCATTGTAAAACTTGCATTGGGGCCCACAGCTCCTTCGCTACCCCACTGACACTTACCATGCCCGCATCGGAAGTGCCCGATCTGCAAAGTTAACAGCATGTTACCATCCGATTTCTGTGGCCTAAGTAATGTAAGTCAATGGGGGACACATACATTTTCAAAATGTTGTTGGCAGTGCAGCGCGCATGTGCAGAAGGATGGTAATACGACGGTAAACCCGGGAATTCCAGTGACATACTTCCTGTCCAGCAGGAAGTACGACACTGGAAGAGGGACAGCAGGGGTCATGTGGGGGTGGCACTATGCATAGGACCCTGATGGCACAATCTGCCGCAGGGTCATATATTTGTGGTTTTGTGTGATGTGGTGGGATGCGCTGGGGGTGAGGCATCGCACCACAAACGCACATTTCAAGTGTAAAACCAGCCTAAACGAAACATGAAGAGAGAGTAAGGTGGAAGCTGCCCTTTTACATCATGCTGCCTGACCAGCAGATCCACTGTCTTCCTGAATCACTGACCCAGAATCAGCATGCAGATCAGGTATTCTGACCTCACTGGCTGCATGCTGGTTCCTGGTGTGACTCGTACATCACTGAACACAAAGGATCAGCATGACAGGTGGGCAGCTGGGATATTCTCAGAGGGAATAAAAATGGCAGCCTTCGTGTCCTCCTCACTACAAGGAGGCAGAGCAGGAAACAGCCAGAAAAGACAAGACTTGGCATCTCTGGGGTGTGATTCCCCTTCTCTTGGCATTCTTGAGGTTGGATCTTCTGGTTCTTATATCCGTCTATATGTGATCTATACCTTCCATGTCTGGCTCATAGTTACATCTCTGGCTAGGCCAGAATGCTTTCCACTACAGTTCTGCTTATTGCTGCACATTCATTATGGCGTAACAGTAGGAGCAATATTGTGCTGATTTCCATGTGTACACGGGATGGTCTATGTGTGTGATATCTTATGCAACGCTGGGCTTTATACACCTCTGGTCATTATTGCTGTATAATCACACTGTCTGCTGATGTGCCTTGTAGTCCGGCAGAAATATCCCATTTTCTTTATTACATTCCTCATTGTGGCGCTCTGCCCTTAGCTTGGAGTTTATTATGTGTACCATGATGTCTGCATCATTCTCTCAGTGGCCAGTTATGGGTCCGGATGATCGGGAAGCTGGTAAACAGTAAATGTTCCATAGATTTGGTGCTAACCCGTTTTCCTGTTTTCTGACTAACCTTTGAGACCAAGAAAACTATGGAGAATCCTGATTGTCACCACATGTCGCCCTGATGAACAGACTGTGTGACAACAGCATCATGATGTCAGCTACAGATTAAGAGGACTGCGCTATGATACAACACTCACAGTTACTGTTGCCTGTATGCATCAGGATTTGATCCCTTGGGCAACATATTGGGTGCTGTACAGAAGCGTTGGTAGTTGTAATGGTCATGTCTAGGAGAAGCAAGTGATTTGTCTGATCAGCTGATAGACTTGCAGGGCTATGATTTGCGGTGATCACACCCTGCTTCCATATCTATCACCTGACCAAACTGATCACATGCTTCTTTAAGAGTACTCCTAGACATGACCATCACTACTTTAGTCTACAGGCTAGCAATGCGCTCTGTCGCTATGGAGGAGGGATGCAAATGACAGAGTGGTTTCAGAGGGAGGGGTAAGGAGGTGACCCGCCTCTCTGGATCTCTTGGCGAGGCATCATGGCCACTGTGCACATACTGGACTCTCACCAGAGTAAGCCCCAATGGCCGCCTTGGCCAATCTAGAATTTAGTCTACAGAATCAATACAACAGACTAAGGATACCCTTGTTCACATCTGTTCCTTATGTACAATTCCAGACTGTCTCCTGAAAGTGAACCTTAAGTGAATATAAACTGAAAGGTGTATCTGTCCTCCTACTCCTAAAATAACTTTCAGATCTCCTATAGTTTTATGTTATGTTTAAAAACTTAAAGTAGATGTATTATTTTGTTTCAGCTCAGTGGCACAGTCCGTCTTGTGTCTTAGCTAGCTAAAATATTTGAACTATTAACCTTCTATATCAATCCCCTGCTCTCAGTAGCCAATTTATCTGCCAGGAAAGTGTTGTATGGTTGTGATTCTCTATCAGTGAGGGACACTATAGTCCGACTGGGTCCTGACTGGAGAAAAACTGTCTGTTGCATAGCTGAATATTAACCCTTTCAGGCAGAGAAAGAATAAAAGAAACATACCATAGAGATTATTATGCTTGCCAATGTACATACACAGGTCTATCTCATCATGTCACATGTTGCTAAAAGACACTACATTAAGGTTAACGCACATAAACGAGTGACATCACTACCCCACATAAAAAAAAAAAAGTAGCTTAAAACACATTGCTCACACACACTGATATTGCAAACGATTATGTTGTTCAAATGCTGCATGTGCAAGCGACATTTCACATGACATGTGCACGAATGCTCCAGAAAAATGTAATTTGACATTGTCAATGTCATATACACAGGCCCGCTACGCAGTACCCGCCCAATAGTCATCTGACTTGATCCGCCAATTGGATCGAGCTGAATTTGCTATATCGGTCGCTTGACATTGTCGTTAAACATCTTTTAGGTACATTTTTTTATATCAATTGTTGTTCGATAAGGCAATATCTGTTTGCCTGATGTTTCAAATGACTTTTGTTCAACACTAGCAAATTAGTGCCCGCTCAGCACTTGCATGTCATGACTAAAGGCCCTTACCCACCTTGGAATTTTTCTCATGATTTTCATGTTGACCGTCGATTTTTTTTGTCGTTTCCGCAATCACGCAGCAAGGGTGCAGGCGCACGATCATATGAACGCCGCTTAGTATTGCACGGTGATAATAACTGTCCTGGCGGATCGGATTTTTAAGATCCCCCGACGAATTCTGCGCAAAGTGCCGCAATCTCGTCTGCGCCCGTTGTGAATTTCACGTGACATTGAGCATCCCCGCTGACCAGACGGGGGGTGCTCATCATCAGGGAGATGTCCAGGGGCGTATCTAGACTTAATAGGGCTCCACCTGCAAAAATGATAGCATGGGCCCCCTTGGTCCCTGCTCAACACGCCCCACCTTTCTCCTCATCTTGCAGCCAATGAAGAATTAAATATAAATGTATGTTAAAAAAAACTTGATTCGCCTACAAAAACCCTCCTCCCTCTTCCCACTTGCAAGTGCAGCCAATTAGCAAAGAAATGTGTGTTAAAGAAAGCCTCCCTGTTCACTCTTAAAAACTGTCTACTGTCACCTCCTTCTGACATGCAGAGTAGCGAGTAGCAGGAGTGTGTGTATATTAACCTGCTTCCAGACACTGCGGGTCTCCTCCATGCTTCACAGCCAAATACTCTCTGCTGCCAATCGCCGGCCCCTGATCATGTGACTGATGCAAGCTAATGGGGAGGGTTTTTGCTAATTGGCTGCATTTGCGGTTGGGGAGAGGGAGGAGAAGGGGCCCTGAAAGCCTCCCCCTTGCAATGGAGGGGTCGCGGGGGGTTATTGTTACGCCCATGGAGATGTCGTTGGATCCATCTTCCTGCGTCACGAGGTGAGTATGTAGCTAAACACTGAATGTGTCCCTTGAAGGAACAAAGCCCCATGGACACAATTAAAATGTAACCTTTATTATAATGTACTATAAAAGGTACTAAAATTGGCCCAAACACAGATATGCTATAAACATACCCCCACTATAATGAGATACAGAGATTGTGTGAGGAACTGTGCAGAACAATATATGTGGCAGGCCAATACCACACACTGACCTCATGTGCACTACCCCAACACAAGAAGAAAATAAAGGCTATTGTCTACATAACAAAGTGCGAGTGCCACACAATGCACTAGAGGCCCGACCTGTTTCGCCTAAACAGTTTGTAAGATTTATCTAGCAGCAAAAAACATTCCTATCCACCACCCACTATTGCCCCAATACAGTAACTACATATCATATCAATATACAATTGCTCTGAGATTTTCCCTTTTGCTGACAGTGACCTGCTGTGAAAATGCAAAGAATCCTCACAGTTTTCCACAGACTTGTGGGTGATCAGTCTGTATTATATGGTAAGGCAATTTAGAGGTATATAGCAGCTTCATGTTGCAGCCAAAGTACTTTTGGGCTGTGATAAGAGGCAGCAATGTCTATAAGGCAGTAATAATCAATGTTACAGTATTTTGTTTTGTCACGTGTCTTACTTGTGGAGCCAGCACCATCTCCTTTGGTGCGCAGCATGTGGAGTGAGACGTCTATCAATCTACTTTGTTATTGCTGTCTGTGTCTGCGCTAAGTTAAGGTATGGTGGTGTATGCATTTAGTGGCTAATGTAATGCATCAATTTGTTTCTCACATTAAGTATACATTTACAGTGCAACAATATATGGAGTAATGTTATATGAACAGGTACTGTGGTGTTTGTTTATACAGATGTATCCACTATTTAGTGATATTTGTGTTCCTACTGTGGGTGTGCGTGCGATGATGGGATAAGTTAGGCCTCTTTTTCATGAACTGTTGAGCTGTGTGCTCAGCAAGCAGTTACCAGGCAGCAGTAAGCAGTTATCATGCAGGAACGAGCAGTTACCAGGCAGCAGTGAGCAGTTGTGAGAGTTTGAGAGGCATTTCACTGCCTAACAACAGTTTGTGGAAAAGAGGCCTAAGAGATGTGTGGGGAGGCGAAGATGGAGTGAGTGATGTATAAATCTGTGACATTCTTGCAATGTAAAACTCTCATTTATTTCAAAAACAATGTTTCAGCAGAAGACTCTATGCAGAGTTCTGCCTTAAAGGGGAACTGAAGAGAGAGGTATATGGAGGCTGTCATGTTTATTTACTTTTAATCAATACCAGTTGCCTGGCAGCCCTGCTGGCCTATTTCTCTGCAGTAGTATCTGATTAAAACCAGAAACAAGCATGCAGCTAGTCTTGTCAGATCAGACTTATAAGTCTGAACCACTGAAGCACCTGATCTGCTGCATGCTTGTTCAGGGGCTATGGCTAATAGTATTAGAGGCAGAGGATCAGCAGGGCTGCCAGGCAACTGGTATTGTCTAAAAGGAAATAAACATGACAGCCTCCATATACCTCTCTCTTCAGTTCCCCTTTAAGACATAGCCTCTAGTGACCAGAGTCAGTTAGTTTCTAATCTAAAAATTGTGCAGTCCGGGAGGTGCCATAACACATTGAGAACTATAACAGTTCCCAGGAAATCAGGGAACAGGTCGGCAAAACTCCAATTATGGTCTTAGGTTCTGGACATGTGCAGTGGATGGTATGTCAATCATACAAGCCAAGCCAATAAAAAGCTCTTGATGTTACCTATCATCCACCTACAGCCCATTTACAGTCGGATGTGACTAGTTAACATTTGTTAAGTTGGAGAGTTTTCTATATAAAAGATGTATCCATAGTTTTGTGGCATACTGTTGCTTACTTCTGTTCATAGCTTGCTTCCGTAGCTTAGCTAAGCTTATTTGTGCTTGCTTATGGTTGCAACGCAAGCTTCCGTTACTTTACCGCCACGTCAAGAAGATATGCAATCATATTCCTATTTCCTGATTTGCTGTAACCAAGATCCTGCTGAATTAACACCTTGTATTGTTGATTGAAGTCAATACATTCATTCCTTAACTGCTCAGAGCGTCTACGGTCTATATAGATCTGCTGAAAGCTGTGTGAACGTCCAACTGAAAAAAACGAGGTGTGATCACTGATCACTGGTGCCGAACAGTTGTTTACAAGAAGGGCCTAACAAAAATTACTAGTGACACATTAGCATTCAGCCAGAATTGTTAGGACTGTGTCACATAGTGGATGATTTTGTGGTGATTTGTAATCATGGCCAGTAGTATTCTTTTCATTCAGTGATCGCTGAAAATGTTTTTCAGTCATTCTGCCACGATTTTTTGAAATTTTGGTGTGAAACAGCCCTTAGTGTTTTTTGTTTGCTGTCTGTGTCTTGTAATGTAATGCATGGGAGTGTCTTGTGCTGTCGCATATAAAGCCAGGGATGTTTTATTTTTCTCTCACACATAGCGGGTGGCTGGAGAGAGTTAAACTAAAAGTGTAGTGAGAGGTATATGGAGGCTGACATATTTGTATTCTTTTAAGCAATACCAGTTGCCTGGCAGCCCTGCTGGTCTAATTGGCTGCAGTAGTGTCTAAATCACACCAGAAACAAGCATGCAGCTAACCTTATCAAATCTGACAATGTCAGAAGCACCTGATCTGCTGCATGCTTGTTCAGGGTCTATATATAAAAGTGTAAGAGGCAGAGGATCAGCAGGACAGCCAGGCAACTGGTATTGCTTAAAAGGAAATAAATATGGCAGCCTTCATATCCCTC